>NC_080069.1:103482962-103620462 GCF_949987535.1 Balaenoptera acutorostrata | reverse complement strand
ATCCCCTCCCCCACCCCCACCATCCATGGAATAATTGTCTTCCACCAGTCCCTGATGCCAAAAAGGTTGGGGACCGCTGCCATAATGCATCTTTACGGAAAGAAATGCAGGTTACTACCTACAATGGAAAAAAATTTAAACCAACAAAAAATTTAAAGAACAGTGTGGTCTCAATTTTTCATCCAGAACATCAAACGCCAGAAAATAATGAGCACCATCTACAGCAGTGCTGTTCAGTGTGGCAGTGGTCCACAAGTTGCTTTTTACTGGCCAGTGATGAAAAGAAATGGAGAGAAAGCATTTAGAAACTTTTATAGCAGTTTGACATTGCCATGCCATCCAAGCATATGATTAGTCATTTATTTTCACTGTAGTTTTACCAAAGTATCAATCCATGACAGATTGGAAAACTTTTAAAGAACTGATCCTTTGCCACAGATAGTTTGGAAAATATTGATCTACAGGGTTCATCTAGAGGGCTGGAAAGAGGTAAAACCATGATCTAAAATTTATATAACCACAAATATGACCACTATTCCATTTCTAACAAAATAGTAGACTAGGTGTCTCGAGAAATCCACCCAGTACAGAACATCTAGATTGCCAGAAGGAAAAGTTTATATATTTAATTGGTTGAAACATTTATGTATCCACATGGTTCAAATCACTAAAAATATTAAGAGGTTCATATAAAGAAGTCTCCCTGTCACTCCTGTCCCCCATCTGTCTTGCTGCCATCACCACCTCCTCAGCATTATTAGTTTCTTACTTATCTTTCCAGAGATTTTAAAAAATGCATATTCAAGCCAAAACATACACACGCGAAATTCTTCCATAATATTTATAATTTTCTCTCCTCCTTCTTAATACAAGCACACTAAAAGCATGTTTTTAAATATATGACTAAACTGTTAGAAATAAAAGGAAAGCGTCCCAAGTCAGAAATGAGGAGAAACTCCTGAGTGAGTAGTGCTGGACACAATACTTGCACTGGGACCATCTGTTGGTCCCTAGTGACCTAGAAATGGTGACAAGCCTGAGACAGGAATGATAGATAGTACATCTGTCTGAAGAACCTTGAATAAATATGGAATCTCTTACAGGCAAAGTAGAAAACTTCTGGACCACAGAGGGAAGATGGTGATGCTGCCTATCTTGGATTCAGTCTGAAGCAAAATGGAACAAGAGCAAAAAGGCTCCCTGGAGAACACCTAACCACGTGGGTTTGGAACCCAGAACGCAAACTATAGGTGTTGCTTGAACAAAACCTAAGAGATGGAACGAGAGAGACCATCATATGTGACCACGAATATATGAAAAGAACTACACAACGTCTAGAAATGAAAATGGCGGTCACTGACATCAGAAACTCAATAGACAGGTCATAGAGAAGTTGCATACACACAGTTCAAAAGACAACTGGAGAACTGGAATCTAGATTTGAAGAAATTATCCAGAATGCAGCACAGAGAGAATGAGAGGCAACGACACTGAAATCATGCAAGGGTTTGAGACATGGAGGCTAGAATAAGAAGTCTAAAATCATAGTAATTTTTATCTATTGGTCCCATTGTATGCTCATTAAGTGCTATTAAATTGTAACAAAACATGCATGTGAGGTGATGACCAATTATGGAAAAACCTAGCCCACTAACACACTGCATTTGGCGAGGCTTTAGATGAAAAACAAGGTTAATTTAAACTGTGCTAAACAGTGTAGCGTTGATCCTGTTTTTCCCTTCTTCCCTTTGTCTTCATTAAGACATTTTACTTTAAATGCTAATATAGATATACCTCCTATCCTTTCATATCAAGAATGCAGCATTTTATCAAAGATAGGCTGACCTGCCAAACAACAATGAAGCCCTCTCCAGGTTTACAGTGAAGTGAATTGATGATAAATACTATATCTGAAATTTCTACTCAAAATCATTATAAGCGCAACTATATCACAGGACCTTTAAAAAAATTCTCATTTGTGCCTCCTCCCAATATCTGTCTATCTATGTATCTAGTCCTCTCCCTCCCTTCCCCCCGACCCCCGCCTCTCTAACATACAAACACACACACAATTTTCCCTCCACACCCCAAGGGGTCATCTTACAGTTTGCCCCCTAGCATACAAGTATCCTACTTTGGAGAGTATTGTTTTGACTTATGTAATACAACTGACATAGCCCCTTGCTACAAATTACTTGAAATGCTTATCAAAAAAAAAAAAAGAATATCCATTAAGTCAACATGTGCACGCACACACGCAATCACATAACACTCTGCTGTGCACACAGTGGTGTTCCATGACTACTCAGCGTTCCCTTATTGAACAAATCTATTTTGAGCCCAAACGTACACTAGGCATTATCCTATGCACTGGTGATACCATGATGAACAGACGGACTCCATACTGTCAAGGAGCTGTGGGTTAACAGGGGAGGGGCCCGCATACAGAAGCTCTTCTCCTTATAAAACTCCTACAGAGGCCAACAGAGCCATGCTCTAGAGCAAGAATACCTACCTGAACTCTGCCTGCCACACACAGAAATGATGCCGATGGGTACCTTGGCCATGGCCAGTGTGTTGTAAACTAATTTGTAGTTTTCAAATTATGAACAACAGCCCATTTGCCTGGAGTCTCAAAAGTGGCCTGAATGGTGAAGTCCCCCAAGTGGGCCAGTTTCATGAGTGTCTCTGACAGGGTCTTGCAAGGTTTCCTGGTTTCAAAGCAGTTTTTATTTAAGTATCTCAGGTCAGGGTTTCTGCATTACCTAGGTGGCATGAACGTGAGCTTACTGCCCTGACACCTTGCACAGGATTTCCTCTGGGTGCCCGTTTCCACCCTTAGCTTGATCAGGTAACTTGCTTTCTTGCAGGATCCAGGGTACAGCACTTTCTCAGTTTCAGCTGCTATACTGGGAATCCACTTTTACCTTCCCATCGTGCATCTGGCTTGAAGCCTTGACCTTTTTGTAGGGGAGCCAGGGAGTACTTTTTCTTGATATGTAACACATATAGTAAAGTCACATGTAAGTACACAGCTCAATGAATTTTCTCAAAGTGAAACACTCATGGAACCAGTACCCAGCTCAAGAAACAGAGTCTTACCAGAACCCCAGAAGTTCATGAACGTGCCCTTCTACTAACTACCCTCTCCTCAAGGTAACCACATCCTGACTGCAAACACCATAGACTAATCGTGCTGGTTTAAAAATTTAGCTAAATGGAACCCCGTAGGACATACTCTTTTGTATCTGGCTCCTTTCACTTTATACCATGTTTGTGACCGTCATCCTTGTTGGCACAGTTAGTTATGGTTCATTCAGTCTCACAGCTGCATAGTATTCCTTGTATTAATATATCACACTTTATCTACTTTCTGGTGATGGACTTCTGGGTTGTTTCCAGCTTTGGGTTATTACAAATAGTCTGCGACTTTGTCTCTCACTTTACGTAAGTATAAAAACCCCTGGCTTCCCCTCTCTCACGCCTCAGGACTTCAACTTTTGGACAATATGAAGAAGCAGGAACTGGATTTACTCTCCCACCTGAAACAAACAAACAAAAAAAGCAGACAAACAATAGGAAATGGTTTTTAAGATACTGAGTATCAGGTAAAGAAGTGATTCCTAAGACATGAAAAACGAATGAGGCGAGTCCTCCAATTGCCTCAGCTTACTGCTCTGAGACAATTTCCAGGCCAGGAGACTCCTGTTTTTTTTTTAAGCGTTTAGTAGACAAAACGCCCACAGGCAGAAATCACAACTTACTGGACCATTCCAGGGCCTCAGAATCTGCATTTTCACAAACATCTCAAATGATTCTGATGCAGGCTAGCAGTGAACCACACTTGAAGACACACTACAGTAGGCTGTCAAGTCTCTAGGGTCCAACACAACAATGATACATAGTATGTTCACAATCTTAAAAAACGTTAAATAAATGAAGAGTAAAAAATGGTTGGCTAAATAGAGCTGGAAGGTATGGTTAGTCTAGAGATGAAAACATGGGAGTCGCCCACAGTTTGGTAAATACATAATCTCTCCCAGGTGGAGAATGCCATTAGCAGGTGGCCACAAATCAATATACTAATATTACAGAACCAGTAATGCATGAGGGAGATCAAGAGTGAGTGACCAGGAGAGTAGAAAGAGAGCCAGGAAGAAAGTGAAGTCACAGAAGGGTTTATTTGGCTGGGCTGTTTTCTTTTTGAAAGGGTTCAAGAAAGAAAAACATTGAATGCTGTCAAGGGCACAAGATAAGAACTGAAATGTCCACTGGATTGAAAAGTCCACAGAACTGAAATGTCCACTAGAATGTGTGAACACTGGTGACCTCAGGGTACTCTGGGCAAGGGGCAGATAGATAAAAATGGTTAAGAAGCAAATGAATGAGAGGTGAGCTGTGATTACAGTGAATAAACACTAGTTTCTCCTGAAACCTGACAGTGAAAAAGAGCCAAAGAGTAACTAGATGGAGAAGGGTTTTTCAGTTTAATTTTTAATTATTTTTAGTTTTTAATCCTTGAGTATATATGGTCAGGGGAAAGAGCTAGTCAAAAGGTAAATAGAGAAAAAATAAAAATAATTAATGGCATGATAGGATCCACAGTGCGAAGTAGGAGTGAAGGTAATGCGACAAGAATGAAGGTAAAATGGTGAAGATTTAGAAGAGGTGCTGCCAGTCATGGGTGTCAGAGCTAAAAACAGAAACAAAGTATTGCCAGACACCAGCGTAGGCTTAGCTGAGATTTGAGACCATGAATGTGTAGTAGTACCAATCCACGTGGCTGCGTGATTATCTCTGCAAGATTCTGAAAGTTGAGAAGCTATAAATTATGAGATGGATACAGGATACCAGGGCAGACTGATATATGAGGGAAGGCAAGGGGCAAGATAATGCAAGGCAAGTGATGAATTGTAATGGAGAATTAAGTGAAACCAAGAGGTAAGCAGGTAGAGGCCACACCTGTGGATAAACTGCCTAGAGCAGCTGTTCTCAGCCTTGGCGTACATGAAAATCATCTGGGGAGTTTTTTTTTTTGAAAATTCCTGATGCCCAGACCAAATAAATCTGAATCTCTTGAGTTGAGACCCAGGCAGCAGCATGCTTTTTTTAAAAAAACAAAACAAAACAAAACAAAACCTCCCCGGTGAGTCCAAAGTGCAAAGTTGAGACCCACGGACCTAGGAAGGCTAGATTACTGTAAGAACAGAAGAGGGCTGAGATGGAAAGTCTCAGAAAGATCAGCAGTTATGGGATGGATGGAAAACAAGGAGGCTGTAAGGAGCCATACAAGTGGCACGAGCATGGGGAAGGGTTGTAGAAGAGAGAAAGTAGGGGCTCTCTCCCTAGTGATCTAAATGTTGCCAGTTATCAGAAACTTAAGATTCATAGCAACTGGAGAAATTCCCATACAGATTACCCTATCCCTATGGATTACTTCTGGGGTTATTTTTAGGTTATCACTGGCAGTGTATATAGTATACTGGTTTAAGAGCCAGGGCTGGAGGGGGACTGCCTGGATTTCTGTACCAGCTTCACAGCTAACTAGCTGTGTATCCTTGGGCAAAGTACTTCTTTACCTCAAGTTGTTCTTGTTGTTGTTTAAAGTGTGAATAACAGTACCTACCTCATAAAGAATTGATAGTTGTGAGAAACAGATGAGATTAAGCCACAAAGTAAACATTCAGTGATAGCTATCACTGGTAATTTTTTTCAAAAACTGCTAATTTTAAGGACATTTTCCACTAAATGTAACTTCTCTGAATTACCATAGTTCTGATAAGAGATTTAGAGATATCAAACATTGATGCGACATATAAACAAAAAGGAAGGTCTGGAAATTCATAGATTTAAAGATTATTTCATATATATTTAAAGATTAGACCATTATGTTGGTTTTCTTTTTTTTTTTTTTTTAGCATCTTTATTGGAGTATAATTGCTTTACAATTTCATTAGTTTCTGCTGTATAACAAAGTGAATCAGCTATATGTATAAATATATCCCCATATCCCCTGTCTCTTGCATCTCCCTCTCACCCTCCCTATCCCACCCCTCTAGGTGGTCCCAAAGCTTGGTTTTCTTTTTAAACAAAAAGTTAACTCTTTTTTTTTTTTTTTAATAATTTTTTTTTTTTTTTTTTTAATGAGGATCTTGAATCAGATGCGTATGTTTTGATTGATTGATTGATTGATTGATTTTGGCTGTGTTGGGTCTTCGTTTCTGTGCGAGGGCTTTCTCCAGTTGTGGCAAGCGGGGGCCACTCTTCATCGCGATGCGCGGGCCTCTCACCGTCGCGGCCTCTCTCGTTGCGGAGCACAGGCTCCAGACGCGCAGGCTCAGCAGTTGTGGCTCACGGGCCCAGCCGCTCCGCGGCATGTGGGATCTTCCCAGGCCAGGGCTCGAACCCGTGTCCCCTGCATTAGCAGGCAGATTCTCAACCACTGCGCCACCAGGGAAGCCCATAAAGTTAACTCTTATGTATTAAGAAAGATTAAAGGGGGGAAAGGGAATCATCAAAAGTCTCAAATCATGGTTAAAACAGAATAAGTCAAAACATGGGATAAAACATTAAAGTTTAGATTATATCCAATATTTAAGCTAAAATTGTATTCAAGGTTTAAATTACACTCAAAATTTAGGAACCAATTTAAAGTTCTATAGGCGTCATCCAAAAGTATAAAAACAATGCAAGTATGAGAGTGAGAGGCATTAAATGTCACAAATTATTATTGCCCAAAATGACCTGTTACTGTTTTCTTAGGTGAGCTCTCCTTTAAGACTATTAAATGGGTTCTCAGCTGGGCAGAGGTGCTGCATAGTCCTGGCTTCTCGAAATTCCTCTATCCTCAGAGCCTGGCTCAAAGTGTTGGATTCTGTAGCCACATGAATCCCCCCCTTCACTTGGCTCTGCTCGAGGGAGAGACTGTCACCCTCAGAGCTGACAGGCAGAGGCAAGATAATTGCCACAATGCAGCAGGTACAATGTACAAAGCAACTACTGGTTACTATGTAATCCAATCAATACCACCGTCTCTCATGAAGATATTTTGAGGCATTCCAAAGGGGACTGTATTCTGTTTTGTTGACCATTAAATCACCACGCCTAACACAGTCCCCAAAGCAAAGACTACAATGCAGCCTTCCTCCCGGGGGTCCAGGCCTGAGAGAAAGCCCCTCCCCGCAGCCCCTAATACCCGGCAAGCTCTCAGTCAGCGGCAGCATGTCCAGGCACCAGGACCAGCAGATCCACAGTCTGGGATTTTAATACTCTTCTTAGTTCTCTTGAAACAGAATCTCCCCTCCTAACATGTATGTCCATTTGATTTTCAGAAATTTGATTTTATTACATTTTCAGAAACACATTAGGTGAAAGAGATATGAACCTCTTATATACTAGCCAATGGTTTTGATTGGCTTCACTTTTGAAGAATTAGGGGGCTTCCCTGGTGGCGCAGTGGTTGAGAGTCTGCGTGCCAATGCAGGGGACGCGGGTTCGAGCCCTGGTCTGGGAAGATCCCACATGCCGCGGAGCGACTGGGCCCGTGAGCCACAACTACTGAGCCTGCGCGTCTGGAGCCTGTGCTCCGCAACAAGAGAGGCCGCGATAGTGAGAGTCCCGCGCACCGCGATGAAGAGTGGCCCCCGCTCGCCGCAACTAGAGAAAGCCCTCGCACAGAAACGAAGACCCAACACAGCCAAAAATTAATTAATTAATTAATTAATTAAAAAAATTTTTAAAAAAAAGAATAAAATGATCCTGAAACTAAGGGAGCAATTGGGGAAGACAAGAAAGCAGGGTAAATTTTCAATACGTGTCACTTTCCCAAGGAATTATTTCTAAATTACATTTGAAATTGAGAGCTGGAGTCAAAAGAAAGAAAGAAAATCAAATTCATGCAATTAAGGCATGTCACTGTCAAGGACAGGGAGGGGCAGATGCTCACAGCGAGCTGCTGCAGGGATGTACCTGCCAGCTGCAAGGACAGGGAACAGGACGGTAGGTACCATCTGAGGTGCTTTCTCAGAGTTAAGAGTCACTTCAGTCTAAAAGGTCACGAGAGATGAATCACGGGCAAGAGAGACAGGCCTTCAGGGTCCTGCTTTCCGTTGTGAGCTAGAAGGACATCTATTCAGGGAACACTTCAAAGAACTCCAAGGGATGGTAAGGAGTACTCAGGAATATTCTGCTGGACTTTATGGCTGCTTTGGCTTGATGAATCTTCACTGCCTCTCCGCATAAGCGTTTTCAACTTGTTAGCTGGTGGGATGGCCTTGTTCTTCCTCGTTGATTTTTATTTCCTAACATCTCAGTCTCTAAAATTGTTACCGTCCTTCCCGTCATTTTAGTTTATTGTTTTATCTTTCAAATCTTTTAGTCTCCTCTCTGCCCCTACTCAACAGTTTATTTAATGGTTTGCACCACTTTAAAATGACTTACTGTACAGTTTTGTATTCGAATTGAGTTTTGAGTGGGAGGGGGGCCTGGAATGAAGGGAAACTTCTGGGAGGGGGCTGGCTGTGCTCGTCCCCTTCTGTCAGCCCCTTGCAGCAACCTTAAGACGGCGCTACACCTCCCAGAAGTGAGGCACAAGAATCTCCCTAGAAGCTTCTAAGGGAGAATATGGATTCCTTGAGGGCAAAGTTCACCTTGCTCAACAGTCCCAGACTGTGCTGTGCAATTCAGCTGAACCAACTTATCTGACATTGGGAATTTTCTCCTCTGCTCCATGCCATCAAGGTTGTTAATATTTCATGTAAAATTAAGTTGATTGCTTGATCAGCAGATCCCCTACTTCATATAGTCCGTGCCAGCAATTCCCAATGATAAAAGGCTTCTGTTGTTGTTGTGAGCTATGACTGTGCCCTGGAAGGCTGTTACTGTGTTTAATAATCAGTATGTGTCATGACTAATGTTACTTCCATATAGCACTTATCTTGTCAAAAATGGTACTGCAGCAAAATGGGCTTCATCAGCAACACAAAGCATACCTGGTGCAACGTTAACTTTGTAGGCACAAGGTTCCCCAGAGGACACAGCACAACCAATAATGAGTTAGCTTTATAGGAAAACACAGACTATTTCCAATGGACAACGGACTTGTACACTACAAAACACAAAAGATTCCATCACCATAAAAAACAAAGAGGAGATCTTTATTAATTTTGCTCCCCCTCCCTCCCCAAAAAACTCCACTCACTCACCCTTTGGTGACAAGAGTCAGCCCTAGTGTATGGGAAATAAATAGATCAAGGTATTTTGCTAACAGCAACTAATGGCTTTGCATTTCCCAAAGGGCAGATCTAAGTGTAAAGATTATGATGGCATGACAGGTATTCCCTTTGGAAAACCTTGGGGGGAAAATTCAAATCTAACAAATAATTTGTGGGTGAACATGTTATTGATACGGCCCTGTTTCTATTTGAACCACGATTAGTTAGAAATAGTGAGATAAAGATTCCATTTGGTCCAATTAATTTCATTAAAGACCATGGTCACTGAATGCATCCCAAATTCTGTCCATCTACCTCAAATCACAATGGCCAAATGACACAAAGTTAATGAGTGAGCAAGAATCCCACCACTACTGCTGGAAAAAATTCAAAGATCATTCATTCGACATGCAATAATTGAGTGCCAAGTAGCACTAAAGATACAATAGTAAGACACCTCCTTAAGGCAAAGATATACAATGGAGAAAAGACAGCCTCTTCAATAAGTGGTGCTGGGAAAACTGGACAGATACATGTAAAAGAATGAAATTAGAACACTCCCTAACACCATACACAAAAATAAACTCAAAATGGATTAAAGACCTAAATGTAAGACTGGACACTATAAAACTCTTAGAGGAAAACATAGGAAGAACACTCTCTGACATAAGTCACAGCAAGATCTTTTTTGACCCACCTCCTAGAGTAATAGAAATAAAAACAAAAATAAACAAATGGGACCTAATGAAACTTAAAAGCTTTTGCACAGCAAAGGAAACTATAAACAAGAAGAAAAGACAACCCTCAGAATGGGAGAAAACATTTGCAAAAGAATCTATGGACAGTGGATTAATCTCCAAAATATATAAACAGCTCATGCAGCTCAATATTAAAAAAACAAACAACCCAATCAAAAAATGGGCAGAAGACCTCAATAGACATTTCTCCAAAGAAGACATACAGATGGCCAAGAAGCAAATGAAAAGCTGCTCAACATCACTAATTATTAGAGAAATGCAAATCAAAACTACAATGAGGTATCACCTCACACTGGTTAGAATGGGTATCATCAGAAAATCTGCAAATAAATGCTGGAGAGGGTGTGGAGAAAAGAGAGCCCTCTTACACTGTTGGTGGGAACGTAAATTGATACAGCAGCTATGGAGAACAGTATGGAGGCTCCTTAAAAAACTAAAAATAGAATTACCATATGACCCAGCAATCCCACTACTGGGCATATATCCAGACAAAACCATAATTCAAAAAGACACATGCTGCGACTTCCCTGGTGGCACAGTGGTTAAGAATCTGCCTGCCGATGCAGGCGACACGAGTTCGAGCCTTGGTCCAGGAAGATCCCACATGCTGCAGAGCAACTAAGCCCTTGCACCACAACTACTGAGCCTGTGCTCTAGAGCCCGCGTGCCACAACTACTGAAGCCCGCACACCTAGAGCCCATGCTCTGCAACAAGAGAAGCCACCGCAATGAGAAGCCCATGCACCGCAACAAAGAGTAGCCCCCGCTCACCACAACTAGAGAAAGCCTGCGCACAGTAACAAAGACCCAATGCAACCAAAAATAAATAAATAAATTAAAAAAAAAAAAAGACACATGCACCCCAATGTTCACTGCAGCACTATTTACAATAGCCAGGTCATGGAAGCAACCTAAATGCCCATCAACAGACAAATGGATAAAGATGTAGTACATATATACAATGGAATATTACTCAGCCATGAAAAGGAACGAAATTGGGTCATTTGTAGAGATGTGGATGGATCTAGAGACTGTCATACAGAGTGAAGTAAGTCAGAAAGCGAAAAACAAATATCGTATATTAACGCATATATGTGGAATGTAGAAAAATGGTGCAGATGAACCAGTTTGTAAGGCAGAAATAGACACAGATGTAGAGAACAAACATATAGACACCAAGGGGGGAGAGTGGGGGCAGGTGGTGGTGGTGGTGGGATGAATTGGGAGATTGGGATTGACAATATATACACTAATGTGTATAAAATAGATAACTAATAAGAATATGCTGTAAAAAAATAAATAAATAAAGATGTAAAAAAAAAAAAAAGACACCTCCTTACCCTCAAAAGCTTATAATCTAAGTGGGGAAAGAGACAACGGAACACCTGTTTGTTTAGATGGGTAAATTCAAGATACTGTGGAAGGACATAAGAGGGGGTGCCAATTCCAATAAAGAGCTAAAGTCGACAATGACTTGAATGAGCACGAGTTAGTAAAACAAAAAGGAAGGAGGGGAGGGAAGGAGGGGAGGGAAGGAGGGAGAGAAGGGGAAAAAAAGGAAGGAAAGAGAATTCTAAAGAAAATTACATTGCATATTCAAGGGAAGGCCAGTAATTCAATGTTGCTGGAGAAACAGGCACAGGGGATGGCTCAGCTCCTACAGAACTATACATGTCTTGTTAAGGAATCTGAATTTTAACCTGAAGGCAGTGGGGAACCATGGCAAGATTTTAAGCACATGATCCAAGATTACTGCACCAGAAAGATTAGGTTACAATAAGAAAAATAAAGTAGATAAGGAGCAAAGCAGTAGGTAAAGATACCAGAGAGTAGAGAGAGTTCAATAATCTAGGGCAGAGATAACGTGTAGTGAACTAATAATGTAGGTAGGAAAAGGGAGGAATGATGAATCAAGAGAATCATCACTAAATATTAAAACTGAATTACAATTTCCTTTTTGCTTTTTAAAGCTATCACAATATAGTCCAATTCTGTATCTACCCCAGGCTCAGGTTCAAGGGGCTCAATTGCCTTATTCGTGCACCCAAAAGTGGTTCTGGTAGCAATGACCCTGACTGATCAACATCTGTCTAAAGTCCAAGTGCATCCTCAGGAATAAACCCAGAAAATAAGCTCTCAATTTACATTCTACTAAGGCTCAGAACATCAATGTTTTAATGAATTTAAGGCCAAAAAAAAAATCATATTATCTAAAAATAATATATGAAATGCTAAAATTCACATTAAAAACACAATTACTTTCTAACAGGAAGTTTATCACAGTTATCCTGATACAGTGAGTATTTAAACTCCATTCAAAAGCTGTGCAGCAGGTATAAAAGTTGTTATACTAGAAAAATTAGGAAAGGCAGAATTAACTTGAGAAAAAAATCTTCAGGAAAAGGACCTCTGCTTTAGTAGAGGGCAGTTAATATTTATGGATACAAGTACTTCCACTGTACCCTGGCACCTCCAGTCAATTAATAGAAAAGATAAAGCCTATCACTAAACATTAGGATACCATGTGTAGAGGGGAAAAAATGATAAATCCAAGGAGGGAGAGGGATGGGGGGAGTGAGAGGAGAAAAAAGCAAGGTGTCTTGCTTAGATACTCTTATCTAGCAGTATGGCTCCTAACGGCCAAACAGGGAAGAAAACAGCAGCCCCCAAGCTATCAAACCACACTAGCTCTCAAAAAAGGAAAAAAATCCATAAAGATCACTTAACCAACTCCGCCTACAGAGGATATAATCATTAGTTTTTTTGTTGTTATTTTTTGTTTTGTTTTGTTTTGTTTTAGGAAAATATAATCTTCAAAATAAGAGCCCTGGGGCTTCCCTGGTGGCGCAGTGGTTGAGAATCTGCCTGCTAATGCAGGAAACACGGGTTCGAGCCCTGGTCTGGGAAGATCCCACATGCCGCGGAGCAACTAGGCCCGTGAGCCACAACTACTGAGCCTGCGCGTCTGGAGCCTGTGCTCCGCAACAAGAGAGTCCACAATAGTGAGAGGCCCGCGCACCGCGATGAAGAGTGGCCCCCACTTGCCACAACTGGAGAAAGCCATAGCACAAAAACGAAGACCCAACATAGCAATCAATCAGTCAATAAAGAAATCTTAAAAAAAAAAAAAAAAAAAAAAAATAAGAGCCCTGAATTTCAAATGCTATAATCTGAATGTGATCTTTAACATTATAGGGGAAGTCCCTGGTGGTCCAGTGGTTAGGAGTCAGCACTTTCACTACCATGGGCCCGGGGTTCAATCCCTGGTCAGGGAACTAAGATCCTGCAAGCTGTGCGGGGGCGAGGGGGAGACATTATAGGCAAAATCCCACAAATGTCTGCCATCTAAAATATGTTATGAAATGATTAGGCATCAGTCAATACTAAATCTGGAAAGGAGCAAAGCAGTAGGCAGAGATACCAGTGAGCAGAAAATATTGAAAATGATGGTTCTCTAGTTTATAAATCATCTCAATTTTTTAAATTGTAGGCTTATAGGAACTGTAAGATATTTATGAAATTGGAGCAAACAATTTCATTGAACAACAATTATTCACTGTATTAATCACATTGAGCTCCATTTTTAAACTACAGGCCAATACTTAGCTCTTTATCTCATTTTAACAAGTTACAGGCTTCCCTGGTGGCGCAGTGGTTGAGAATCTGCCCGCCAATGCAGGGGACACGGGTTCGAGCCTTGGTCTGGGAAGATCCCACATGCTGCGGAGCGACTGGGCCCGTGAGCCACAACTACTGAGCCTGCGCGTCTGGAGCCTGTGCTCCGCAACAAGAGAGGCCACGACAGTGAGAGAGGCCCGCGCACCGCGATGAAGAGTGGCCCCCACTCGCCGCAACTAAAGAAAGCCCTCGCACAGAAACGAAGACCCAACGCAGCCAAAAAAAAAGAAAGAAAGAAAGAATTATTAAAAAAAAAAAAGTTACAATACAATAGAACATTGAATCTAAATTAACTAGATACCATTACACACTGTATTTAATTTTTTAAAAATAACCACTGGTTTTAAAAAAGAATGTTTTATCGTTTTTCTCAGCAATTTCACTACAATGTTTGTATTACTTAAACATTTTTAAACATTAGTAGCTCACAGATTATGCTCCTTAATCTGACGACCAGATATGGAGCCATATAAGGTTTTGAAAATAGGTTCCATTTCCACCAGTTGCAGGCACAAGGTTTTAGGAGAGGATTGATATATGATTATTTTATTTATACTTTACCTCACTTAAAAAGGATTTGAGAGGACACAGAACACCTGTTCAGAAAATATATTCTTCAGTAAAATACAGAATGCTTAGCACAATATTTTAACCAAAATATCATTGCCAATGTTCTTTAACCTTGCTTGTCAAAATGTGGAGATTATCAAATTTGCTATTTTACTAAATACAGAAGAGAGAAGGAGAGGACAAAACCTTAGGGCTCTGCTTGAAAACAACTCATTAAATTGGGAAGTATCTTTACTTCAGTAAGAAAGGAATCAAATCAAACAGGTAAATAATTTTGATGGTGGGATGAGATGAAAGGAACTTAATTTTTAAAAAGGCAAGATTTAATTTATACATAAATTAAGCTGTTGATTATTTACTTTATGTTCAGTTATCCATTTCAGAAAGATAGTCAGAAGATTCCTACTCATCTGTTATAAACTAATTGTATTTTCTCTATTCTATTTTCACATAACTTTTCTGAATCCTGTTACTGTCAATATAAAAGGTAACTTTATGGGGCACTGGAAAAGAAATACAAAGACTCTTTACAGTATCTTAACTAAGCTAAAGTTTGTACTAGTCTCAAAAACTAGAAGTATTTTAAGTAAAAAAGTAGTTAAGAAAATTCTGCAGTTTATCATGAAGCACAAAATAACTTAAAACAATTCTGGAGTTGTCACAGTCTAAGAGTATAAACATTCCCAGATGGTTATTTGAAGTATTAAGCTACATCACCAGCATTAAAGAAGTGTGACTTTATCATTATGTATACATCATAGAGGGAAGGGGATCCATCATGGTCCTATATTGAAAGAAGTCAACTTTCTTCCAATCAAGCTGTGAATTTAACAATTCCAATTTAAATACAAGATTACTTACAGTCTGAAAAAAAAAAGGTTCTAAAGTTCATTTTTAAGTAAAAGTGTATAAAAAGTTTAAAAATTTGCAAAAGAATAAGGAGGGACTGGACTCGCCAGTAATATGGTAATAAAGGTAATAATACTTCATTCATTAAAACAGTGGATACTGGTACACTTTGTAAGGGTAAAGTGTAAAAAAAAAAAATCTAAGAAAACTCAAAATACTAGAAGAAAAACAGATACTTACTATATAATAGTTGGGGGAAATGGAGAAGATAAAAAATTTTACCAGAGTCAGGAGAAAAAAAAAAAGACTACCTAAAACACACAGGTACACACTTTTTCTCCATGTTAAATACATGTACAAAATTGAAACAAGAAAAACCAAAACCAAAACAGAACAAAACAAAAAAACAAGCTGGGAGAAAACTGCAACATATCACAGAAGAACAATCTTTCTATTAAAAAGATTATCACAGCAATACATTGCAGCACAAGCAAAAGATTGAGTATGAAATTTACAACTAAATGTAACTAGTATTAAATATATGAAAAACATTCAATGGAACTAGTAATTAAAGAAATGAAAATAAAAAACAGAAAACAGTAAAAAGCCTGATACTTAGTAAGGGGAAATGGGGACCATCATACAATGTTACAAGGACTATGAATAGACCTTCCTATAGGGCAACATGTAACAAAGTTTAAAATGTGCACCACTTCTGGCCCAATAATTCCTCTTTCAGAATGTAAACTAAGGAGATCATCTCTCAAAGATGTAAGCATATGAATTCATCACCATGTTGTTTGTAATCTTGACAAATTGAAAATAACCTAAATGCCCATCAGTAATAACAATGAATACATATTAGTACCTAATAAACAAAAATGTCATGCATCTATTAAAAATGATGGAGAGATCATACATTTATTTTATTTTATTTTATTATTTATTTATTTTTTGGCTGCGTTGGTCTTTGTTGCAGTGCACGGGCTTCTCACTGAGGTGGCTTGTTGCAGAGCACGGGCTGTAGGTGCGTGAGCTTTAGTAGTTATGGCATGCGGGTTCAGTAGTTGTGGCTCGCATGGTCTAGAGCGCAAGCTCAGTAGTTGTGGCACATGGGCTTAGTTGCTCCGTGGCATGTGGGATCTTCCCCAACCAGGGCTCGAACCCATGTTCCCTGCATTGGCAGGCGGATTCTTAACTACTGTGCCACCAGGTAAGTCCCCAATACATTTACTGACATGAGAAAATTACTCAACACAATTTACACGGACGCTCCATGTGAGCAGGGGCCCTGGATGTATTGTTCTTCAATCTTATTTCCAGCACCTAGAACAGTGCCTTGTATATACAAAAGAGCTTCCCAGCAAGTATTTATTAAATAGATGAATTTTGAGGCTGGTGAAAGAACAACCATAATATGGTCCCTTTCTCTCTCCCTCCTTACCTCCCTCCCCCCACAGAAATATAATTGGAAGGATAGTCACAAAAGGTTGACAGGTAATGGAGTTTTGGTGTGTGTGTTTAACTTTCTTCTTTCTTCCTCTCTGTACTGTCTAAATGCTCTATATAGTAAGCATGTTTTATTTTTATGATTGGAAAAAGTGACAAAATTGTTTTTAAGAACTCATATATTTAAAATGAACTCCAGAATGTTCAGTGCCTACAGCTCACAAACTCCAAAACCTAAGATCAACAGTATCCAAGAAGCATTTTTCTTTCATCTTCAAAGAAATATCAGTATGCCTTGTACAATGTAGCATCTTTCTCCAGTACCAGGAAATGCCACACTATACTAATAAAATGCAGCATTTCCAAAAGGAAAAAGCACACTTTTTCTGTAGTGAAAAGGAAAAAGAACTGTAAGTAATTAATTTCTTAAAGTCCTCCCCTCTCTTCTACTAACATATACCCTATTCTAATGGGTGGTAAAGATCACTATGCACCATCATCTTTTTGGAGTGCTAAAAATCCAGTGAATCCAAGAGTAATGCGCTCTATGCCAATTCTTTCACATCCTCATGAAGGCTTCCTTCATTTTAAAGACATTTGAACAACTGAAATATCAAAAGTAGCTACAGACTCTATGTCATATTCATCTATTACCCGGTTTTATTTTATTCATAGTCTTTATCACTATCTGAAATAACCTTATTCGGAATTTTATTATCTGTCTCTCCCTTCTGGAATGTAAGATCTTTGAGGACAGGAATTCTGTCGTGCTCGCCACTGTGTCCCCAGTGAAAGGCATCTAATGAAAAGGTGAGGGGGGGGGCACATCAAACAAGATAATAAATAAGGAATTGGGGGGGGAAAAAAAAGGAAAGAAAACCACACTGAAATGTACAAGCTGACATGACTCAAGGCTACAACGCCAGCTCAGAGATTTGGTGGACATTTTTCAAGGTGGACAGGTGCTTCACACCTATCTAAGGACACAGAACTCTTCCAGGAAGAAGAAAATCCACAGGGAGGTCCCCAGGTGGCTGTGTGAAGCTCACCGAAGAGTGGAAACGATCATCACCATAACAGAAACGTGGCCCAGGTCGAGGGAAAAAAACAAAACAAAACACAATACACCATACATCTTGGCCCAGATGAAAAATCACACGAATTCCCAACACAATCAAACCAAGCAAGCAACCTTCCGCCTGACACGTAAAAAGAGCATAGTCTCCTTTCCCCTGGCTGTGCAGTCGCCTGAAGCCCAGCCATCCCCTCACTCGCCACTTTTCTCTTCCAATGAACCCCCCGCCCCAGCTGATGCAAGGGGAGAGGGAATGGGAGGAAGAGTCTGAGAATTAGCTTTCTCCACCCCCATCCGATCCCAATCCCCTCCAAAGCGAAATTCCTCCCACCCTCGCCTGTCCCCAGGCCTCGACCCCCGCCACGGGCTCCTCCAGCTGCCCCTCACTCACGTGTAGATGATGGCCATGAAATGCATCAGCCACAGCACCAAGAAGAGGACGAACCCGAAGACGGCCATTCCCTCCAGGGCCAGGTCCAGCAGCGCCATCCCCCGGCCTGGCCCACTCCGGCCGCCGCAGCGGACAGCGCTCCCGCAGGAGGAGAGGGTGGGCGCCCGGCGCGGGGTCGCAGAAGTGGAGAGAAAGGTGGCGAGAGGAAGGGGCGGAGGGGGGTGGGGGCGGAAGGGGCGGGCAGGGCCTGCGCGCCCCCGCCCGCGCGCACTCGCTCGCGCGCTGGCCTGGGCGCGCTCGCGGATGCAGGCGTTGCGGTGGCCGGACTCAGTGGGCAGGGCGGCCGTGGCCCCACGCTCCGGCTCGCCTCTCCACCCCCTCACGGCCGCCGGCCGGACCCCACACGCCTGCGCCTCCGCCGCCGCCGCCCCGCCGCCCCGCCGCCTCCCTGCCGCCTCGCCGCCGGGCTCCGGGCAGCGCAGCTCCGTGCCCTGCTTTGCAGCCGCAACTCCGCGTACTAATCGAAACCGCCGGCTTGCGCCCAGACTCCCCGGCGCACCCAGCCCCGCCCCGGCCCTCCGGAACCGCGGCCCCCCCCGCCCCCCCCGCCTCCGAGGGGCGGTGCGCGCCGCTCCTCTCCGCCCACCCTGCCGCCCTCGCGCCCGTGGCGTCACTGTCGTGAGCGCGCCCCTGGGAGGCTTCTCCAGCTGGACGCAGGCAGGGTTTTCCCCCACCTCCGGGCTCAGGCCGCCGCCCACCTCTCAGTGAGCGGCGGAGGCTACCCGGGCGGCCAGCACTGCAGCTCTGGGCCAGTCTCCGTCGGCGGAGCGGGTTCCTGTATCCAACTCGGAGGACACTTTCCCTTTGTCCGGTTCTGGTGTTCCAGGGCGCCCCAGGAAAAGACCCGGGGTTCCAGGCAGCCCCCGAGTTGTCTCGCAGTCCAACTTCCAACGCTGTGTTCGCAGCCGCTGCCCCAGGCATTACTCGGAGCGGCTCAGGCCCTATTCCAAGACACGTTCCTGGGCGCCAGGGTGTCCCATTGCCTTCCTCCCTCGCTGGTTCTAATGCTGTGGAGTCTTGGATCACAACGGACCGAGAGTAAAAATAATCTCCTTGTGCTTCGCAGATCTCTAAGCACCTTAGAGGCAGCGTGTAACATAAAAGAAATTCTCAAACTCAATGTAAAGAATCAGCTAATACTGAAGTCCTCAAAGACTACTCCTGCCCAATACTGTAGCCATAGGGGGTACTGAGCGCTTGAAATGTGGCTGGTAGGAATTGAGATGTATTGCGAATGTAAATCATACACCTGATATCGAAGACCACCTCATTTATTTTATATTGATTGCATGTTGAAACAATATTTTGATATACTGAGTTAAATTATTAAAATTATTTCACTGTCTTTGCTGTTGTTTTACTTTTTAAATTTGGTTAGCTACTAGAAAATTTTAAATTACACAGGGGGATAGCACTGCTCTAAAATGGAAAGAAATGGCATTTTGGATAGTAAGGTAACTTAGTGTTTATCTTAACTTTAAATCAGTCCAGGGAGATGGGTTAATCTAGTACTAAATGTTTGTTTCTTCAGCCTACATGAGTTTATATAGTTTCTCTATTGTTTTATGTTTAGACGATGTTTATTCAAGTGATTTCCTTTTAAATAATCCATGACCTCCCTTGAGAGATTTCAGAATGGAATTCAATTTTGAAAAGAAGTTTATTTTATTATTGTTATTTATTATAGTTAATATTGATCGAATGAGCTACCCCAATCTATAAGTAAATGATAAACTACAATCAGAAAAGAGTTTAAATTAATGTCTATACTGAGAACCAATCCTGGATTTGCTATACCCTTTGTTTTACCCGGTTAAAGTCAGTAAGAAAGAACAGGGCTTAGAAACCAAACTTCCACTGCTGAGAGTTACTGGTTGATAAAGTTAAAGCCCAATAGTATATTAGCATGGAAATAACACTACAAGTGGAAATTTTAAAACATCACTATTTTAGTTAATCAATTCTAAGACATACTTTTTAAAAAACATTTCATTTTAACATTTCTTAAATGGAAATGCATCTCACAGTCAACGGCATCTTACAACAAATTGGTAGATTTTTTTTTCTTAATCGTATATAAAATAATACTGCATTCAATTAATGTACTCTAAGATTTGATGAACTACATCAATTGGTCAATTGAAGCATTTTGTTGTATTCTACATTTCTCCAAATGGTTTTTGGAACCTTACAACAAAGGATTTTATACAGTATGATCAATGACTTGGAAAAGGAGGCCAAAGAAACTTGGAAGAACCCGATATTCTTAACAGTTAACAGAACTCCTCTGATTGAGTATAATCAGTAGATAATAGATCAGCTATGTTGTACTTGAGCCTAGTTAAACTTGGTCTCTCCAAACCTGGTTGATGAGTTTAAAGTAGCAGCTTTAGAATGTGCAATCCTAACATTCTATAGATATAGAATATTCTATAGATATAGATATATATATTCTATAGATATGGTAAAAGTGTAAATTTTTTCCATGTAGCACAGCAGCATAGGAGTCTAGCAAAGACCCTGTCCATCAATCTCACTTTTGGCAGCTAACATTGTTTTGGTTGTTTGTCTGAAGGGCTCTCCTCAAATTCTACCAAGTTCAGGGCCTCTGACTTTTTCCAGTGGCAATCTAGTAACATTAGTATATATTAGAATTCATACATTTTAAGAAGCAATGTTTTTAGAGGTAAACAAAAGCCAAATTTGACTGTCATTTAATGGCCCTAGATAGTTTAGTTATAAAACCTTAGCCAGAAAAGGATGCAAAATGTCTGGTTCAAACCAAGTAGTTGGAACACATTTTCGGTTTGAACCAAATCCAAGCCAAAATAATTGTAGCTGATTCCAACTGAAACTGAAATGAAATTATATTGGTTCTAGTCACATGTCCCAGAAAAGACAGGAGTGGAGGCTGGGAGAACCCAGGTACATAAGTTACCTCAGAGAAATGAAACAAACTTTGGCAAGTTGATACTCTGTTACATTGTGCCCCAAATGCCTATATATAAAAGTTAGTTTTACATTTTTTAAAGTTGTAATATTTTCAATAATCAGGATTCTTTTTTTAAAGATGTATTTATTTTTTTAATTAAGTAATTAATTAATATTTGCCTGCATTGGGTCTTCGTTGTGCTGCACATGGGCTTTCTCTAGTTGCGGCGAGCTGGGGCTACTCTTCATTGCGGTGCGCGGGCTTCTCATTGTGGTCAGTGGCTTCTCTTGTTGCGGAGTATGGGCTCTAGGCACACGGGCTTCAGTAGTTGTGGTTCGTGGGCTCAGTAGTTGTGGCTCGTGGTCTCTAGAGTGCAGGTTCAGTAGTTGTGGTGCATGGGCTTAGCTGCTCTGTGGCATGTGGAATCTTCCTGGACCAGGGATTGAACCCCCATCCCCTGCGTTGGCAGGCAGATTCTTAACCACTGTGCCACCAGGGAAGTCTAATAATCAGGATTCTTGATTTGGATTGCATCTAAGAAAAACATCATCTTTAGTGAGATTTCTAGAAAAATCAAGTTTAAAATGTGACACAAAGCCTATGTACAGAAAAAAGACTAAAAGAAATTACACCAATTATGAGTACTTATCTTTGAGGAATGAAACGTGTTGATTTTTTAAAATCTACCTGTTTATATTGTTGACTTTCTATAATGAGCATTACTGTTTCCATGAAGAAAAATGACCATTTTCTATTTTACAAATGAGTTATCAATGATGAAAAATCATGTAGAAATTTTTCATAATTAAAAAAAATTACAAGTGATACAGTCACTTTGGAAGATAGTTTGGCATTTACTTACAAAACTAAACATACTCTTACCATACAATCCAGCATCGCACTCCTTGCTGTTTAGCCAAATGAAATGAAAACATATCCATACAAAAACCTGCACACAGATGTTTATAGCAGCTTTATTCCTAATTGCCAAAACTTGGAAGCAACCAAGATGTCCTTCTGTAGATGAATGGATAAATCCATTGTCTGGTACATCCAGACAATGGAATATTATTCAATGCTAAGAAGAAATTATCAAGCCATGAAAGACATGGAGGAAACTTAAAGGCATATTACTAAGTAAAAGAAGCCAATCTGAAAAGGCTACATACTGTATGATTCCAATTATATGACATTCTGGAAAAGGCAAAACTATGGAGACAGTAAAAATGTCAGTGGTTGCCAGAAGGGAGAGAGGGAGGGATGAATAGGCAGGTCACAGAGGATTTTTAGGGCAGTAAAACTATTCTGTATGATACTATTCAATATAATGGTAGATACATGTACTATACATCTGTCCAAAACCTTAGAATGTACAACATCAAGAGTGAACCCTAATGTAAACTATGGACTTTGGGTGACTGTGATGTGTCAATGTAGGTTCATCAGCTGTAACAAATATACCACTCTGGGGCAGGATGTTGACAGCGGGGGAAGCTGTGCGTATGTTGGGCAGGGAGTATATGGGAACTGTATTTTCTGCTCAGTTTTACTGTGAACCTAAAACTGCTTTAAAAATAGTCTATTTTGTAAAAAATAATTAGTGAGTGCTCCCTTTGAAGTACTGGAAATGTTATAAGTGTCTGAATTAGTGAGATAAAGTAGTTTGTCATCAGATCCCAGGGCTTTCCACCTTCTAGGCACACAAATATTTGTTGAACAAGTGAATTAGTTTATTTAAGCTGATCTACACTGACAGAAGTCACTAGAAAAATTGTTCAACTTTCTCCTTTGTTTGCAAATACTTTAAATGTTTTTTTTCTCTGTGGAAAACAAATACACATTAACTACTCATAACCCTCCTTCAGATTACAAAATTAGACCACAGAGTTAGAGTGAGTGAAAGTAACTACATATTAGTTCACCTAATCACAACCTGAAGACCTGCTCCAAAGCCCATGCTCTACTTGACAGAGTCAACAGCATCATTTTTATGTCAATATTGGACATACAGTTGACCCCTGAACAACAGGGCCCCACTTACATGCAGATTTTTTTTCAGTAAATACTACTACAATACTACGTGATCCAAGGTTGGTTGAATGTGGTTAATGTGTTATTTTTCAAAGATAGGTATACTGTAAATTTTCAGCCCTTATAAAAACTTTTTTAAAATGTAAAAAGTGATCCTCCAGAAATTGGGTAAATTTGAAGTTTCAAAAACAAAGTTAGAATCAATTGATCTGAAATTTGTTGTGCTAATGCCCAAAGAAACAATTTAATTCTTGTCCTTTTTTTCCCCTAAGCATGTTTGAAATTAGTAGAAAAATGCCTTATCTACTTAGCAGTTCAGGTGCTTAACCTACAGTGGTTTTTTTACCCATTAAATGGTAACTTTGTAAAGGCCTTCAGATCCTGAGATACTATATCACTATGAATAGACTTCAAATGTACAAAGGTTCTAGGCAAATTGTCAGTTCAAGGCCTGATCTTGATAAACCACTGGTATAGTGTGTTTGTATGTATAGGTGTGGTCCAGGGGAGTGCCTAGAGTTTACTAGAGTTCGTTTCATTCTCAGCTGTTTTGCTAGCTCATATGCAAATGACTAATTAAAATGTTTTACCTCATACTCATTTCTTTTCAAATTTCATACTTGATTTTGTTTTAATCCATAGTGTGCTAGGTTGAAGCACTGATGTTCATTCCTAAAGGAAGCTAAATTCTAAAGATTTCCAAATGTGTCCCATGTAAGTATCAATTATTTTCTTTTTCAAAATGTTTTTGAAATTGCTTTCTTTTTAGATAGATATTCATGATTCAATTCAATTTATTTATTAACGTTTATAATGTCAAAACTTTCACCTAGGCTCTGCGTGTGTGTGTGTGTGTGTAAACAAACTTGGTAGATTTATTGGAGAATGAGAGAGAGAGAGAGACAGAGACAGAGACTGAGGCTGTAATACAGTCCTCCCTTGGTATCAGTGGGTGATTATTTCCAGAACCCCCTCAGACACCAAAATCCACAAATGCTCAAGTCCCTTATATAAAATGACATAGTATTTGCATATAACCTAAGCACTATAGGTATGTATTATATAAGCATATAATCCTGTATACTTGAAATCATCTCTAGATTACTTATAATATCTAATACAATATAAATGCTACGTAAATAGTTGCCAGGACATGCAGCAAATTCAAGTTTTGCTTTTTGGAACTTTCTAGAATTTTTTTTCAAATATTTTCTCTTCTGGGTTTGAATTCCAGTTGGTTGAATCCATGGACTCAGAACCCACGGTTATGGAGCGCCAACTGTATTTACTGAACACAAGAACATAAGTTATGTGCCAGGCAAATTTTAAAATATTAACTTGACTTTCACAAATGTCATGAAATATATAATTGGAAGCCAAAAAGATAAAGTTAACTACCAAAGTTATGCATCTGTTAAGGAGGGAGCTGGAGTTTGGACCCAGGTCTGTCAGACTCCAAAGCCAATGCTCCTTATATTAAAATGTACAATATTAAGTTAATTTAAACAATGTAGAGTAGATAATCAATACTCAAAGTTCAGATCACGAAGTAGATTTTGGTTTAGCATTATTCAGTTTGATAACCAATACTCTGTAGAAGGCAATTTCAACATCTGAGACATAGGAAAGTGTATTTAGAATAGACCATATATTTCATGCTAAGATGCACTAAACATCTTACTCTTTACCACATCTTTTACTTCAATTAAGAGGAACTTCATGAAATATACCGTCATTTCAGAACAATTCATCTAAGAGAGTAAACAACAAGTAGGAGAATTTAAAAGATCAGACAAATGACAATAAAATCTGTTTCTTATTGTATTATTTCATAGTATTAACAACAATATAATTAAATGTGAGTTTAACTTTTACTAAGGAACAAAGGCTGTGGAGATAACCTAGATCTTTGGAGTTTAGGATCTCTTCAAAATACTTTCTATCTGAAGAAAGCTTTGTTTGAGGATACAGTGTAGACTATCAGTTAAGCACATACATACATTGTGAATGTCAAACTGCCTGGGTTTGAATTCCAGTTCTACCATTTACCAGCTATATGACCTGTGTTGTGAGGACTAAAGTTAACATATATAAAATATTCAGAACAGTAGCAGACATGTGTAAATTTTTTGAAACTTTTATTATTATTCCTTAACAGAGAGCATTCCTTCATTCTAATTTCATCTAGATCACTAACTTATTTTCTCAATTTCTTCCTTTACTGTTTTTACCTATGAAAAATAAAATTAACTATACTTAAAAGGATTTTTTTTTTAAAGCGAATTGGTCTCTCTGTAGCAGAAGCATCAACACTCAACAATTTTTGCTTATAACACAAACCAGGATATCCTTTAGATCTCATCATTTTGCTAACATAACTGGTTTATTCAGTCAGAAACAAATGCAATTAGATGATAATTGTATAGAATAGGAATAATATCATAAAATAGTAAAGAGCAAACCAAGATACTTTTATTCCATAAGAAAAATAAATTTCAGGCCTTGAAATAAAATATTCTATACAAGCAAAGAATAAGATTTAAAAGGTATTTAGATACACATGGGGTCTTCTGACATGTAAGAAACAATGATATTGTGTGTTAATATTATTTTTGGTAATAAATACCTTAAAAATACTTAGAATAAAATGCATCAGGATATCAGGATTAACAGAAAGCAGTTTTCAGAGTCTAGTTTACATGACAATATTTTTTTTTTAGCTCTGAATTGGTTTAAAAAAAAAAGGAACATCTGCATGAATGAGACCAAACTAACAATGAATTTGTGAAGAAGATAAGCCCTCCACCCAGTCTAATAATTTAATTGTTCAGAGATCATATCAGATTATTTTTAAGTCTTTATTTCATTGTGGGTATAAATTTGAAGCATTATCTCAAATATGAAGAAGCATGAAACAGTCCACTGGACAATTCAGGGTAACAGAAACAACTCTTGGGGGTTTTCTATATTAAGCTCATCCTTAAATTCAATTGCCCATTTTAATTATTTTGAGATCATTTGGGCTTGGGAGGCATCATTAATGGTTAGTTGCTACAATGGAAAATATTGAGCAAAATTAGTTGAACAGACTGTTAAAATGACAAAGCAAACAAATGAATGGCTTTCCTATCCAGTTATTTCTTTTCCTTTATTCCTCAGCAAATATCAAAAGAAACTATGTTCCAGGAGCACATTGTTCTCATGCTTTGAATACAAAGTTGAAAATGATATAATCCTTTTTCAGGAGATGTTCCCAGTTGGCTATGGAAGATAAACACAAGAACAGATCATTGTAATGCAATGTTATTGAGTATTGATAAAGAGGGATGAGGAGAATTGTGTGGCAGTTGGGAATGGTTACTTTTATTTAGAAAAGTCTAGAAAGACTTCATGGAGAAGTCCTAGGTCCTGAAGAAAGGGTAAGAGTCAGAATGTTTCATTTGGTTACTTTTTGAATCTAAACAACTGAACAATCTGAGGGAGGATGATGGGAGGTAGCCAGAAAACAGTCAAAATGGACACAACTTGAAAACCAGTTGACCTTAGTTAACTGCTAAATTGACTGATATGTGATTGAAAATCCAATTATCTTGAGTGTGACCATATAAATGAAACTGGAACACTTTTCAGAAAGAGAAAGGGCACCATTAACAATCAAGCTAGGAAAACTGGTGTAAACTGAGACTGTCTAGGCAAATTAGCCATATGGTCACACACTACTTAAAGATTATTAGAAGGACACAGGAGTCCCGCAAGGCTCAATCAGGGCTCTTGCTCCATTTTTCTGAGATAGTCTTGGCTCTCTCCTTCTCTGTGTGTCACTTTTGTCTTCAAGTGGACTTCTCTCATGGTTGGTAGATGGCTGCTAACCTGTACCTCATGGTTTTCCCTTTACATGCAGAAAAAGAGAAAACGTATTAGTTATTCACAACCACCTAACAAAAACCTGGGCTTTCTCTCCCCCACCCCGGCCCCCACCCCACCAATTGGAATACCCTTGATGCCACTTGTGTACTGGCTTAAGGTATGGCAAAGAAAACTAGAATGGTCAAATCAGGACCCATTGAAGCTGCTAGTAAGGATAATCACACTCAAACTGCATGGCAGCTATGTAATGGATGGGGAAAATTAGAATTGGATAGCTAACCATAATACCCACTACACTGAGTTTTCGCGAAACAATGGGAAATTTCTAGGAAGTTTTAAATATGAAAGATGCCAGTTAAAGTCCTTCAGCTTTTTGTTTTTACTAACAGCTTTATTGAGACGTAGTCATACCATAAGATTCACTCTTTTAAAGTATATAATTCAGTGACTTTTTGTATATTCAGAGTTGTGCAACCATGACCACCTAACTTCAGAACACTTTCATCACTGCAAAAAGAAACCCCATACCCATTAGCAGTCATTCCCCATTTCCCCTTCCCCCTAGCTCACTGCAACCACTAATGTAATTTTTGTCTATAGATTTGCCTATCCTGGACATTTAATAAAAATGGAATTATACAGGGGCAGAGTCAAGATGGCAGACTAGGAGGACGCAGAATTCATGTCTCTGCACAACTAAGGCACCTACCAGGCACAGGTGGGGGACCATGGACACCTAAGGGGAGAGAAGGAACCCCCAGCGACTGGCTTGCAGGATCATGGTTCCCAGGCAGGAGGTCGGGCCTGAGCTCCTGTGGTGGGAGCTCCTAGTCCAAACCACTGGACTAACACAGAACCTCAGACCCCAGGGAATATTAATCGGAGTGAGGCCTCCCAGAGGTCCTAATGTCAGCACCAACACTGGGCTCTATCCAACTGCCTGCAAACTCCAGTGCTGGACATCTCAGGCCAAATAACAAGTAAGACAGGAATACAGCCCCACGCATCAAAAAAAAAGAAAGAAAGAAATGACAAAAAAATGTTACAGACAAAGGAGCAAGGTAAAAACCTACAAGACCAAATACATGAAGATGAAATAGGCAACCTACCTGAAAAAGAATTCAGAGTAATGATAGTAAAGATGAGCCAAAATCTCGGAAACAGAATGGAGAAAATACAAGAAACATTTAACAAGGATCTAGAAGAACTAAAGAGCAAACAAACAGTGATGAACAACACAATAACTGAAATTAAAAATACTCTAGAAGCAATCAACAGCAGAATAACTGAGGCAGAAGAACAGATAAGTGAGCTGGAAGATAAAATGGTGTAAATAACTGCCAGGGAGCAGAATAAAGAAAAAAGAATGAAAAGAATTGAGGATTGTCTCAGAGACCTCTGGGACAACATTAAACGCACCAACATTCAAATTATAGGGGTCCCAGAAGAAGAAGAGAAAAAGAAAGGGTCTGAGAAAATACTTGAAGAGATTATAGTTGAAAACTTCCCCAACATGGGAAAGGAAATAGTCAATCAAGTCCAGGAAGCGCAGAGAGACCCATACAGGATAAATCCAAGGAGAAACATGCCGAGACACGTATTAATCAAACTAACAAAAATTAAACACAAAGAAAAAATATTAAAAGCATCAACGGAAAAGCAACAAAAAACATACAAGGGAATACCCATAAGGTTAACAGCTGATCTTTCAGCAGAAACTCTGCAAGCCAGAAGGGAGTGGCAGAACATATTTAAAGTGATGAAAGGGAAGAACCTACAATCAAGATTACTCTACCCAGCAAGGATCTCATTCAGATTCGACAGAGAAATTAAAACCTTTACAGACAAGCAAAAGTTAAAGAGAATTCAGCACCACCAAACCAGCTTTACAACAAATGCTAAAGGAACTTCTCTAGGCAGGAAACACAAGGGAAGGAAAAGACCTGCAATAACAAACCCAAAACAATTTTAAAAATGGTAATAGGAACATACATATTGGTAATTACCTTAAATGTAAATGGATTACATGCTCCAACCAAAACATAGGCTGAATGGATACAAAAACAAGACCTGTCTCTCTACAAGAGACCCACTTCAGACCTAGGGACACATACAGACTGAAAGTGAGGGGATGGAAAAAGATATTCCATGCAAATGGAAATCAGAAGAAAGCTGGAGTAGCAATTCTCATATCAGACAAAATAGACTTTAAAATAAAGACTGTTAAAGGAGACAAAGAAGGACACTACATAATGATCAAGTGATCAATCCAAGAAGAAGATATAACAATGGTAAATATTTATGCACCCAACATAGGGGCACCTCAATACATAAGGCAAATGCTAACAGCCATAAAAGGGGAAATCAACAGTAACACAATCATAGTAGGGGACTTTAACACCCCACTTTCACCAATGGCCAGATCATCCAAAATAAAAATAAATAAGGAAACACAAGCTTTAAATGACACATTAAACAAGATGGACTTAATTGATATTTATAGGACATTCTATCCAAAAACATCAGAATACACTTTCTTCTCAAGTGCTCATGGAACATTCTGCAGGATAGACCATATCTTGGGTCACAAATCAAGCCTTGGTAAATTTAAGAAAATTGAAATCATATCAAGTATCCTCTCCGACAACAATGCTATGAGACTAGATATCAATTACAGAAAAAAATGTAAAAAATACAAACACATGGAAGCTAAACAATACGCTACTAAATAACTAAGAGGGCATTGAAGAAATCAGAGAGGAAATCAGAAAATACCTAGAAACCATTGACAACGTAACACAAAATGACACAATGATGCAAAACTTATGGGATGCAGCAAAAGCAGTTCTAAGAGGGAAGTTTATAGCAATAAAATCCTACCTCAAGAAACAAGAATCATCTCAAATAAACAACCTAACCTTACACCTAAAGCAATTAGAGAAAGAAGAACAAAAAAACGCCAGAGTTAGCAGAAGGAAAGAAATCATAAAGATCAGATAAGAAGTAAATGAAAAAGAAATGAAGGAAACAATAGCAAAGATAAATAAGACTAAAAGCGGGTTCTTTGAGAAGATAAACAAAATTGATAAACCATTAGCCAGACTCATCAAGAAAAAAAGGGAGAAGACTCAAATCAACAGAACCAGAAATGAAAAAGGAGAAGTAACAACTAACACTGCAGAAATACAAAGGATCATGAAAGATTACTACAAGCAACTATATGCCAATAAAATGGACAACGTGGAAGAAATGGACAAACTCTTAGAAAGGTACAACCTTCCGAGACTGAACCAGGAAGAAACAGAAAATATGAACAGAACAATCACAAGCACTGAAATTGAAACTGTGATTTAAAATCTTCCAACAAACAAAAGCCCAGGACCAAGCAGCTTCACAGGTGAATTAATCAAACATTTAGAGAAGAGCTAACACCTATCCTTCTCAAACTCTTCCAAAATATAGCAGAGGGAGGAACACTTCCAAACTCATTCTATGAGGCCCCCATCACCCTGATACCAAAACCAGACAAAGATGTCACAAAGAAAGAAAACTACAGGCCAACATCACTGATGAACATAGATGCAAAAATCCTCAACAAAATACTAGCAAACAGAATCCAACAGCACATTAAAAGGATCATACACCATGATCAAGTGGGGTTTATCCCAGGAATGGAAGGATTCTTCAATATATGCAAATCAATCAATGTGATAAACCATATTAACAAACAGAAGGAGAAAAACCATGTGATCATCTCAATAGATGCAGAGAAAGCTTTCGACAAAATTCAACACCCATTTATGATAAAAACTCTCCAGAAAGTAGGCATAGAGGGAACCTACCTCAACATAATAAAAGCCATATATGAGAAACCCACAGCCAACATTGTCTCAATGGTGAAAAACTGAAACCTTTTCCTCTAAGATCAAGTACAAGACAAGGTTGTCCACTCTCACCACTATTATTCAACATAGTTTTTGAAGTTTTAGCCACAGCAATCAGAGATGAAAAAGAAATAAAAGGAATCCAAATTGGAAAAGAAGAAGTAAAGCTGTCACTGTTTGCAGATGACATGATACTATACATAGAGAATCCTAAACATGTTACCGGAAAACTACTAGAGCTAATCAATGAATTTGGTAAACTAGCAGGATTCAAAATTAATGCACAGAAATCTCTTGCATTCTTATACACTAATGATGAAAAATCTGAAAGAGAAATTAAGGAAACACTCCCATTTACCACTGCAACAAAAAGAATAAAATACCTAGGAATAAACCTACCTAAGGAGACAAAAGACCTGTATGCAGAAAACTATAAGACACTGATGAAAGAAATTTAAAGATGATACCAACAGATGGAGAGATATACTATGTTCTTGGATTGGAAGAATCAACACTGTAAAAATGGCAATACTACCCAAAGCAATCTACTGATTCAATCCCTATCAAACTACCAATGGCATTTTTCACAGAACTAGAACAAAAAATTTCACAATTTGTTTGGAAACACAAAAGACCCCGAATAGCCAAAGCAATCTTGAGAAAGAAAAACAGAGCTGGAGGAATCAGGCTCCCAGACTTCAGACCATACTACAAAGCTACAGTAATCAAGACAGTATGGTACTGGCACAAAAACAGAAATATAGATCAATGGAAAAGGATAGAAAGCCCAGAGATAAACCCATGCACATATGGTTACCTTATCTTTGATAAAGGAGGCAAGAATATACAATGGAGAAAAGACAGCCTCTTCAATAAGTGGTGCTGGGAAAACTGGACAGCTACATGTAAAAGAATGAAATTAGAGCACTCCCTGACACCATACACAAAAATAAACGCAAAATGGATTAAAGACCTAAATGTAAGGCCAGACACTATAAAACTCTTAGAGGAAAACATAGGCAGAACGCTCTATGACATAAATCACAGCAAGATCCTTTTTGATCCACCTCTTAGAGAAATGGAAATAAAAACAAAAATAAACAAATGGGACCTAATGAAACTTAAAAGTTTTGCACAGCAAAGGAAACCATAAACAAGATGAAAAGATAACCTGCAGAATGGGAGAAAATATTTTCAAACAAAGCAACTGACAAAGGATTAATCTCCAAAGTTTACAAGCAGCTTATGTAGCTCAGTAGCAAAAAAACAAAGAACCCAATCCAAAAATGGGCAGAAGACCTAAATAGGCATTTCTCCAAAGAAGATATACAGATTGCCAACAAACACATGAAAGGATGCTCAGCATCACTAATCATCAGAGAAATGCAAATCAAAACTACAGTGAGGTATCACCTCACACCGGTCAGCATGGCCATCATCAAAAAATCTACAAACAATAAATGCTGGAGAGGGTGTGGAGAAAAGGGAACCCTCTTGCACTGTTGGTGGGAATGTAAATTGATACAGCCACTATGGAGACCAGTATGGAGGTTCCTTAAAAAACCAAAAATAGAACTACCATATGACCCAGCAATCCCACTACTGGGCCTATACCATGAGAAAACCATAATTCAAAAAGAGTCATGTACCACAATGTTCATTGCAGCTCTATTTACAATAGCCAGGACATGGAAGCAACCTAAGTATCCATTGACAGATGAATGGATAAAGAAGATGTGGCACATATATACAATGGAATATTACTCAGCCATAAAAAGAAACAAAATTGAGTTATTTGTAGTGAGGTGGATGGACCTAGAGACTGTCATACAGAGTGAAGTATGTCAATAAGAGAAAAGTAAATACTGTAGGCTAACAGATATATATGGAATGTAAAAAAAAAAAAGGTTCTGAAGAACCTAGGGGCAAGACAGGAATAAAGACGCAGATGTAGAGAATGGACTTGAGGACACAGGGAGGGGGAAGGGTAAGCTGGGACGAAGTGAGAGAGTAGCATTGACATATATACACTACCAAATGTAAAACAGATAGCTAGTGGGAAGCAGCCACATAGCACAGGGAGATCAGCTCGGTGTTTTGTGACCACCTAGAGGGGTGGGATAGGGAGAGTGGGAGGGAGACACAACAGGGAGGAGATATGGTGATATATGTATATGTATAGCTGATTCACTTTGTTATACAGCAGAAACTAACACACCATTGTAAAGCAATTATACTCCAATAAAGATGTTAAAAATGTTTAAATATATATATAAACATATATATATATTTTTTAAAATATTTATTTATTTATTTTATTTATTTGGCTGCGTCAGGTCTTGCTCACACAGGATCTCCGTTGCAGCATGCGGGATCTTTTTGTTGTGGTGCATGGGCTTCTCTAGTTGCAGTGTGTGGGCTTCTCTCTAGTTGTGGTGCATGGGCTCAGTAGTTGCGACACGTGGGCTCTCTAGTTGTCGTGCTTGGCCTCAGAGTATACAGGCTCAGCAGTTGTGGCACGCAGGCTTAGTTGCCCCGTGGCATGTGGCATCTTAGTTCCCCGACCAGGTATCAAACCTACGTCCCCTGCATTGGAAGGCAGATTCTCAACCACTGGACCACCAGGGAAGTCCCTGCTTATTTATATTTTGAAATAACTGATTTGGATCTTTTCCTTTTGTGGATGTACATATGAAATTTTACCAGCCAAAATACTACCTCAAAGATAAACAAATCTCAGTTCCTTATAAGCAGAAGCTAAAAAGAAAGTCATCTTGAGAGTGTCTGAAGGTCATTCTGAAGCATATAAACTTTTTAAAGGGCTACCAGATATAGTTATGCTCAAGGTGGTCCAGTATTAATGTCATTAATATTAATCCTCCATAGACAGTAAAAACTAATTGTGATTTTAAAAGGAGCTCCAACTCAGTTGTACTAAAAAATCTTTATGCTGGTTCAATGTCAGCTTTGTGATCACTTTTGAGCCTTGAAATGGAAAAGTCTAAAGAAATGTGCTGCTCCAATTGGAGCTTATTACCAAGTCCCCAGAGCTGCTGATATTTCTATCATTCAAGCAGTTTTCAGTGTTATAATAATAATTACAACCTTTGGGTCCCACACAGTGTATTTCCAAGGAGTGCAGTAAAGGCGAACCAGTATTTATCTCTAGGATATCACTGATTCTCTGTTACTAGCTCCTTTGTTTCTGAAGTCCCCAGCAAACTTTTGTTTCATTCTGACAGTGTGTGAATAACAAAGGCTGTTCCAAAATTATAAGTAATGATTTGAAATTAAGTTGCTTCTCACTGGAGCAAGTCTATCTAGTATCTTCCATGGCAGGCTATGCTCTAGAGAGGAGAAATGAGAGAGAACCTCCTGAAGGGTAAAAGGATGTGCTCCTCTGAAAGGGGAACTGAATGACACAGTGACCATCCAGGCTACACATATTAAATCTGGTTACGTATATGCGTACGCCACCTGGTTTTCACTTACAATAAAAAAAAAGAAGACATATAGAGTATATTGCTTGCTTAGACACTGACTAAATTAACAAAAACCAAAACTTACTATACCCCCCAACCAAAGAAGGAATATTTGTATACACATGAGGGGTTTACTTTCGATATGAGGAAAGAATTACATCATGTGATCATACATAGAATACATGACCTTTAAGCCCATGAAATTATTTTTATCATTATAGCAGCAGCATGACTCATAAAGTTACATGTTTCTCTTTTTGCTTCTTTTTTTATTGTTTAGGTCTCAGCTTAAATATTACCTCTTCACTGAGGCCTGCTTAGACCATCAAGTCTAAAGTCACTTGGTTTTAATTTTCTGCCAAGTACTTATTATATCTGATTTTTTAAACTTATCACTTTACCTCTATACTTTTGGTCTCCCCCACTTTAAAATGAAAGCGCTATTTCGTGAATGCAGGAACCTTGTCTGTCTACTGCTACAGCCTCAAAACCTAAAATTAAGCTCGACATGCCATAAATATTTACTGACTAGAAGAATTAATTAATGGATATGCATGGCTGAGTTGCTTTGCTGTGCACCTGAACCTATCACAACATTGTTAATAGGCTATACTCCAATTTAAAATAAAAAGTTAATAAAAACAAACAATAAATAAAAGTAATCAGTTAACCTTAAAAAACAAAAGAATGAATTAATGAATGAGCATTGAAAAATTAGCAAACTTCCCATTTTATTATGTAAACCTAACACAATCCTCACACCAAAACCGGAATTAGCACATACAGAAAGAATACTGTCCAGAACAAATTTATTAATGAAAATAGGTGTGAAAATTCTAAATAAATCACTAGAATAACAAATAAAACTGCAAATAAATAGAATTTAATACCACCATGACCAAGTAGAGTTTCTCTCAAGGTTTTTGTACTTTTTTTACTTTAAAAAAATATTATCAAAGTAAACAAAGATGTGATTTAATTCTTCATAATAGGATAGAAGCATAGAAAATTAAAAGTGAATGTCTTTTATAAATTCTTACTCCCAAATCTCATCCCACTTTCTATATTTGCTCCATTACCCCTACCCCTCGACTTCCCAACTTCAGCCAGATACGCTGATATTGCCAAGGTTAATAACATTTTATCCCTTTCATTTCTCATAAATAATACTTCTATGCTCTGTGGCAAAAGATTGGTTCAACACGAAATCAGAGTGCTAGACAGTGGTCAGATCATTCAGGGCATAAATAACTTTTAGTCTAAATTTTAATATAGATCTGAAAGTTCTAGTCAATGTTGCAAGATGAAAAATAGATATAAAAGGTATAACTCTGAAAAAGGATCAGAGAAATTTAAAATTATTTGTTAAAACTAAATGCGAAGGTACAAATCACATACTTAGTAGTTCAATCATATTTATTTTATCTAAATCTTCTAACCTTATTTATTTTCTGTCTACTTAATGTTACCAACTGGTAGTGTTGAGTGAAAATTCCTGATACACTTTTTGTTTCTTGCCATTTCATTTTGTATTTCTAATAGTTTTTATTTATGCATTTTGTACAGTTACATAGAACATGAAGTTCTAATGATCCCATTTGAATACAAAAATATGTCTTGCATTTATTATTTAACAATGGAGATATTTTTGTCTCATTTACTTCAATTTTTAATCTACTACATAGTGTTCTAGTATATGAGTGACTCATACTTTATTTTAGCCAGTCACCCATCAATCAAGGGCATATATCAGACCTTTGCCCTTGCTGTTCTGTTTGCCTGAAATGTTCTACTCTCAGTTATCTGCATGATTGACTCACTTCCTTCAGATTTCTGGTCAAATGCCATTTTATTAAAGATGCATTTTCTGGCTGCTGCCCACTAAGATAGTGTGCATGTGCACACATATGTGAGCACACACATACACACACACTGTTACCCTTTAGTTCCTTTTTCAAACATACGTATACACACAGTAGAAACACTTTTATCCAATGAAGTCAAGATTATCAGTGGTGGTTTAATCAAAAAAGTAATAAAATAGGAAATAATAAAAAATTATGTATTTTTGAACATATTTTAACAATTTAATTCTAACTTAAAATCTTTTCTCTGGGCGTGAGTTTATTAGCGTTTCATGTTGCTTTTCTTGAATAAACTACATACAAAGTGCATTTTCCATGCTTTTCATTTAAAGCAAGCCTGTAATTTTTAAAACATTATTTATGTCTCAGTAAATGAAGACTTAAACAATTTTGAAGCAATCTCATCACCATATCCTTCTTGATATTTCAGTTTTCCCCCAATGATTTTTAGTTGTTTCTCCCACAGCTAATTTGATAGCTTTTTTTTTTTTTTAAGAAGTCAACTTTATCAAGTCTTTCCAAAGCATTCACATAAGTGATGGCTTCTTTTGCACTCAGTTTTTAATTAGTTTATATAACATTTAATTTAATTACTTAAATATAATAATACCCACAATTGGCATAAAAAGGCTTAAAATAAATACAACTGACTTTTGGTAAGCATGAAACTCACCTGGTAGAAGCCATCATGTGGATGCCATAGGTATTCATTGTGTGTTTTACAAGAAGAGTGAAGGGTGTTGGTTAATCTTATGAGTCAGTTAAGTGGCTATTTGGTTAAGAAAGCATCTATTTTGAGTGGAGGTATGTGTTTATGTGTGTATATGTTAGTATACACAGAGAAACTTTCTGGTTGAAAATTCAAGAAATTCCTAACAATAGTTGCCTCTGAGGAGGATGAGTGGAGTAAGATTTGGGAGAGGGAATGACATCTCATTGTACTGTTTGAATTTTTTGCCACATGCATATATTACTTTTCTCATTAAAAATACTTTTAGAAATTATCTGTGTTTATCACATTTCAGACTACTGTTTTTGCTTGTTAGGCATTCCTTCTACCTCTTCTGGCGAGAGATCCTGAATCTCTTGCCTCTGGCCCAGGTGAGGCAAATCAGAGTACCATCCCCTATGGACAGTGATTGGTAGACGGAAGAGCACAAGACCAAGGCCAATAAGGACAAGGCTAATCAGGTTCTTCCTTGTGTTTTTTTCTTAATTGAAGCATCTTTCTGGTGAAGAAGCTGTATGAAGAGAGTCCTGTTCCCACTTAGGAGGTAGAAAGCCTCAAAAGACCATTACTCCCATTCTAACTACACAAAAAAGCCAGATAATAGACAAAATCTTAATTTTTTTGAGTCCATCACAGAGCTCAAGTCATAAGGCAATCAAGTAAACTGAATTCCAAAGAGTGACAAGCTACTCCAAAGAGAGATGGAACCCACAAACTCTCTCACCTGTGGCAGATCATGGGAGAAAAAGGTTACCAAAATAAAAACAGGTAAGAAGAAACTGGCTAAAATGTTAACAAATTCTTGAGGGCCAAGTGTGATCTAGTGTCATTTTGAAATGACTAGAATCCCCAGACACAAGAAAAGTTTGCACTCACTAGCAAACTCTATTCCTCGGCCTCCACTGAGTACTCACAAGAAAGACTGGGGGCAGGATAGGAAAGTTGTGAGAGGCTCCCCACAGAAGGTACACGCATGAAGAAAGTGATCAGCTGCTACTGGGGGTCAGGCACAAAATCCCACCCAATTTCCCAGACCCTTCTCTCAAAGGAAACAAAAGCCTTAAGCCACTGGGCAGGGACAGCAAAATTTCACTCCCAGAGCCAGGCAAAATTCTGTGGCCTGTGGGATAGGAGTAGAAGCAAAACCAGTCTAGCACCAAGTAACAAGTAATATCCCTCTACTATTGGTAGCAGGGGGCAAGAGTGTGGAGAGAGACCCCATCTGTGGCACAAGTATACAGGAATTGCTGAAAGCTGAGAGTGAAGCAAGAAAACAGATAAATTTTCTAGGATGCCAGGCCCTAATATAAGCATAAGGTAATAGCAACCAACTGCTGGAGGAATAAGAAGACTGCGGAGCAGTGAAGGTAATGAAACAACAAAACCCAAACAGCTCAATTCGTGACTAGGTTGACTAAACTCTCACAATATTAGTCTGACAAAAGAAGAGGTATACTCATTTCTGGACATAAATACTATTAACTCAGTCTCTTCTGCCTTGCTATACACATTATCTAGCACTCAATAATTTTAAAAAATTATGAATTATACAAAGATCAAGAAATAAACAACCTATTGCCCAGAGATAAAGCTAATTAACAGAAACAAACAGAGATAACCCAGATGTTGAAACTATCAGATAGGGAGTTTAAAACATCTATGATTAACATGTTAAAGGATCCAGTAAAAAAAAAAAGGTGAACAACATGCATAAACAGATGGTAAAGTTCATTAGGGAGACAGAAACTATAAAAAACAGTCAACTGGATATGCTAAGGAAAAAACATGAAAGGAATGAAGAATTCCTTCAATTGTCTTGGTGGCAGATTGGATATAGCTAAGGAAAGAATCAGTGAATTAGGTCAGTAGAATTGTCCAAACTGAAACATCTTGAGAAAAAAAAATAGAGAAAAGAGCATCCAGAGTTGCAGTATCAAACAGCCTGATAACTATAACTGGAGTGACAGAAGAAGAATAGAGAACAAAGCAGAAGAAATACTTGTTGAGCTAATGGCCAAGAATTTTTCAAAATTAATGAAAGACACCAAGACATAGATCCAAGAAGCCCAGGAAAACCACAAGCAGGATTAAAACAAAACAAACAAATCTTCCCAGATACCTCAGAGTCAAACTTCTGAGAATAAGAAGTTAAAGAGGAAATCTTGAAGGCAGTCAGAGGGAAAAAATTACATGCAGAGAGTCAAAGATAAGCATTATAACAATTTTTAACGAAAAAAGAATTACAGCATACTTAGAATTTCGGCCCAGAATTTCATGCCTCATGAAAATATCTTTCAAAAATAAAAAAAGGCAAACTGAAGATTATTTTCAGACAAAAACTGAAACAATTTATTGTCAGAAGTCCTGCACGTTAAGGAATGCTAAAGAAGTTCTTCGGGCAGAAGTATGATACCAGATGGAAATTTAGATCTATACAAAGAAATGAAGAGCATCAGACATGAGAAAAATTATGACAAATACATATGAAAGACAATTTTTCTATTTTTAATCACTTTAAAAGAAGCTTTAAGGCCATAAGTCTACAACTTCTGTTCAGCTTCATTAGAGAAGTCTGTAAGAAAAAATTCAATAAAGAGTAAAGAAGCAGAGATGAGAGATAGGAGGGGAACTCATACGAACAGCGTTCAAATCCTGTTTTGGTGAACCCTAAGACAAACGCCATTCCGGTCTTTCCCATGATTTTGTACTCTGCTTGAGCTAGCATGAGTTGGGTTTCTGTCACTCTTTTTTTTTTTTTAGAAATTTCATGTAATGTCTGAAACATTTATATTAATACATTTCCATACATATTTCCATACAAATACAAATATAAGATTTTTAGAAATTTCATGTAATGTCTGAAACATTTATATTAACATATTTCCATACATATTTCCATACAAATACAAATATAAGATTTTTAGAAATTTCATGTAATGTCTGAAACATTTATATTAACATATTTCCATACAAATAACCCAATGAAAGTTTAGTATTAGTTGTTTTGTTTGTTTTTTTATACTGCAGGTTCTTATTAGGCATCAGTTTTATACACATCAGTGTATACATGTCAATCCCAATCGCCCAATTCAGCACACCACCATCCCCACCTCACCGCCGTTTTCCCCCCTTGGTGTCCATATGTCCATTCTCTACATCTGCGTCTCAACTTCTGCCCTGCAAACTGGCTCATCTGTACCATTTTTCTAGGTTCCACATACATGCATTAATATACGATATTTGTTTTTCTCTTTCTGACTTACTTCACTCTGTATGACATTCTCTAGATCCATCCACGTCTCAACAAATGACTCAATTTCGTTCCTTTTTATGGCTGAGTAATATTCCATTGTATATATGTACCACACCTTCTTTATCCATTCGTCTGTTGATGGGCATTTAGGTTGCTTCCATGACCTGGCTATTGTAAATAGTGCTGCAATGAACATTCGGGTGCATGTGTCTTTTTGAATTACGGTTTTCTCTGGGTATATGCCCAGTAGTGGGATTGCTGGGTCATATGGTAATTCTATTTTTAGTTTTTTAAGGAACCTCCATATTGTTCTCCATAGTGGCTGTATCAATTTACATTCCCACCAACAGTGCAAGGGGGTTCCCTTTTCTCCACACCCTCTCCAGCATTTGTTGTTTGTAGATTTTCTGATGATGCCCATTCTAACAGGAGTGAGGTGATACCTCATTGTAGTTTTGATTTGCATTTCTCTAATAATTAGTGATGTTGAGCATCTTTTCATGTGCTTCGTGGCCGTCTGTATGACTTCTTTGGAGAAATGTCTATTTAGGTCTTCTGCCCATTTTTGGATTGGGGTGTTTGTTTCTTTGATATTGAGCTGAATGAGCTGTTTATATATTTTGGAGATTAATCCTTTGTCCGTTGATTCATTTGCAAATATTTTCTCCCATTCTGAGGGTTGTCTTTTCGTCTTGTTTATGGTTTCCTTTGCTGTGCAAAAGCTTTGAAGTTTCATTAGGTCCCACTTGTTTATTTTTGTTTTTATTTCCATTACTCTAGGAGGTGGATCAAAAAAGATCTTGCTGTGATTTATGTCAAAGAGTGTTCTTCCTATGTTTTCCTCTAAGAGTTTTATAGTGTCCAGTCTTATATTTAGGTCTCTAATCCATTTTGAGTTTATTTTTCTGTATGGTGTTAGGGAGTATTCTAATTTCATTCTTTTACATGTAGCTGTCCAGTTTTCCCAGCACCACTTATTGAAGAGACTGTCTTTTCTCCATTGTATATCTTTGCCTCCTTTGTCATAGATTAGTTGACCATAGGTGCATGGGTTAATCTCTGGGCTTTCTATCTTGTTCCATTGATCTATGTTTCTGTTTTTGTGCCAGTACCATATTGTCTTGATTACTGTAGCTTTGTAGTATAGTCTGAAGTCAGGGAGTCTGATTCCTCCAGCTCCATTTTTTTGCCTCAAGACTGCTTTGGCTATTCGGGGTCTTTTGTGTCTCCATACAAATTTTAAGATGATTTGTTCTAGTTCCGTAAAAAATGCCATTGGTAATTTGATAGGGATTGCATTGAATCTGTAGATTGCTTTGGGTAGTATACTCATTTTCACAATGTTGATTCTTCCAATCCAAGAACATGGTATATCTCTCCATCTGTTGGTATCATCTTTAATTTCTTTCATCAGTGTCTTATAGTTTTCTGCATACAGGTCTTTTGTCTCCCTAGGTAGGTTTATTCCTAGGTATTTTATTCTTTTTCTTGCAATGGTAAATGGGAGTGTTTCCATAATTTCTCTTTCAGATTTTTCATCATTAGTGTATAGGAATGCAAGAGATTTCTGTGCATTAATTTTGTAACCTGCAACTTTACCATATTCATTAATTAGCTCTAGCAGTTTTCTGGTGGCAGTTTTAGGATTCTCTATGTATAGTATCATGTCATCCGCAAACAGTGACAGTTTTACTTCTTCTTTTCCAATTTGTATTCCTTTTATTTCTTTTTCTTCTCTGATTGCCGTGGCTAGGACTTCCAGAACTATGTTGAATAATAGTGATGAGAGTGGACATCCTTGTCTCGTTCCTGATCTTAGAGGAAATGCTTTCAGTTTTTCACCATTGAGAATGATGTTTGCTGTGGGTTTGTCATATATGGCCTTTATTATGTTGAGGTAGGTTCCCTCTATGCCCACTTTCTGGAGAGTTTTTATCAGAAATGGGTGTTGAATTTTGTCAAAAGCTTTTTCTGCATCTATTGAGATGATCATATGGTTTTTCTTCTTCAATTTGTTAATATGGTGTATCACATTGATTGATTTGCGTATATTGAAGAATCCTTGCATCCCTGGGATAAATCCCACTTGATCGTGGTGTATGATCCTTTTAATGTGTTGTTGGATTCTGTTTGCTAGTATTTTGTTGAGGATTTTTGCATCTATATTCATCAGTGATATTGGTCTGTAATTTTCTTTTTTTGTAGTGTCTTTGTCTGGTTTTGGTATCAGGGTGATGGTGGCCTCATAGAATGAGTTTGGGAGTGTTCCTTCCTCTGCAATTTTTTGGAAGAGTTTGAGAAGAATGGGTGTTAGCTCTTCTCTAAATGTTTGATAGAATTCACCTGTGAAGCCATCTGGTCCTGGACTTTTGTTTGTTGGAAGATTTTTAATCACAGTTTCAATTTCATTACTTGTGATTGGTCTGTTCATATTTTCTGTTTCTTCCTGATACAGTCTTGGAAGGTTATACCTTTCTAAGAATTTGTCCATTTCTTCCAGGTTGTCCATTTTATTGGCATAAAGTTGCTTGTAGTAGTCTCTTAGGATGTTTTGTATTTCTGCGGTGTCTGTTGTAACTTCTCCTTTTTCATTTCTGATTTTATTGATTTGAGTCCTCTCCCTCTTTTTCTTGATGAGTCTGGCTAATGGCTTATCAATTTTGTTTATCTTCTCAAAGAACCAACTTCTAGTTTTATTGATCTTTGCTATTGTTTTCTTTGTTTCTATTTCATTTATTTCTGCTCTGATCTTTATGATTTCTTTCCTTCTGCTAACTTTGGGTTTTGTTTGTTCTTCTTTCTCTAGTTTCTTTAGGTGTAAGGTTAGATTGTTTACTTGAGATTTTTCTTGTTTCTTTAGGTAGGCTTGTATAGCTATAAACTTCCCTCTTAGAACCGCTTTTGCTGCGTCCCATAGGTTTTGGGTCGTCGTGTTTTCATTGTCATTTGTCTCTAGGTATTTTTTTATTTCCTGTTTGATTTCTTCAGTGATCTCTTGGTTATTTAGTAACGTATTGTTTAGCCTCCATGTGTTTGTCTTTTTTACGTTTTTTTCCCTGTAATTCATTTCTAATCTCATAGCGTTGTGGTCAGAAAAGATGCTTGATATGATTTCAATTTTCTTAAATTTACTGAGGCTTGATTTGTGACCCAAGATGTGATCTATCCTGGAGAATGTTCCGTGCGCACTTGAGAAGAACGTGTAATCTGCCGTTTTTGGATGGAATGTCCTATATATATCAATTAAATCTATCTGGTCTATTGTGTCATTTAAAGCTTCTGTTTCCTTATTTATTTTCATTTTGGATGATCTGTCCATTGGTGTAAGTGAGGTGTTAAAGTCCCCCACTATTATTGTGTTACTGTCGATTTCCTCTTTTAGAGCTGTTAGCAGTTGCCTTATGTATTGAGGTGCTCCTATGTTGGGTGCATATATATTTATAATTGTTATATCTTCTTCTTGGATTGATCCTTGGATCATTATGTAGTGTCCTTCCTTGTCTCTTGTAACATTCTTTATTTTAAAGTCTATTTTATCTGATATGAGTATAGCTACTCCAGCTTTCTTTTGATTTCCATTTGCATGGAATATCTTTTTCCATCCCCTCACTTTCAGTCTGTATGTGTCCCTAGGTCTGAAGTGGGTCTCTTGTAGACAGCATATATATGGGTCTTCTTTTTGTATCCATTCAGCCAGTCTATGTCTTTTGGTTGGGGCATTTAATCCATTCACGTTTAAGGTAATTATCGATATGTATGTTCCTATGACCATTTTCTTAATTGTTTTGGGTTTGTTTTTGTAGGTCCTTTTCTTCTCTTGTGTTTCCCACTTAGAGAAGTTCCTTTAGCATTTGTTGTAGAGCTGGTTTGGTGGTGCTGAATTCTCTTAGCTTTTGCTTGTCTGTAAAGCTTTTGATTTCTCCATCAAATCTAAATGAGATCCTTGCTGGGTAGAGTAATCTTGGTTGTAGGTTCTTCCCTTTCATCACTTTAAGTATATCATGCCACTCCCTTCTGGCTTGCAGAGTTTCTGCTGAGAAATCAGCTGTTAACCTTATGGGAGTTCCCTTGTATGTTATTTGTTGTTTTTCCCTTGCTGCTTTCAGTAATTTTTCTTTGTCTTTAATTTTTGCCACTTTGATTACTATGTGTCTCGGCGTGTTTCTCCTTGGGTTTATTCTGTATGGGACTCTCTGCGCTTCCTGGACTTGGGTGGCTATTTCCTTTCCCATGTTAGGGAAGTTTTCGACTATAATCTCTTCAAATATTTTCTCTGGTCCTTTCTCTCTCTCTTCTCCTTCTGGGACCCCTATAATGCGAATGTTGTTGCGTTTAATGTTGTCCCAGAGGTCTCTTAGGCTGTCTTCATTTCTTTTCATTCTTTTTTCTTTAGTCTGTTCCGCAGCAGTGAATTCCACCATTCTGTCTTCCAGGTCACTTATCCGTTCTTCTGCCTCAGTTATTCTGCTATTGATTCCTTCTAGTGTAGTTTTCATTTCAGTTATTGTATTGGTCATCTCTGTTTGTTTGTTCTTTAATTCTTCTAGGTCTTTGTTAATCATTTCTTGCATCTTCTCAATCTTTGCCTCCATTCTTATTCCGAGGTCCTGGATCATCTTCACTATCATTATTCTGAATTCTTTTTCTGGAAGGTTGCCTATCTCCACTTCATTTAGTTGTTTTTCTGGGGTTTTTTCTTGTTCCTTCATCTGGTACATAGCCCTCTGCCTTTTCATCTTCTCTGTCTCGGGTTTCTGTCACTCTTAACCAAAGATTGTCCAACTTGCCATCTTCTTTGATTTATACTTGTGCCAAGGTGACTCTGGGTGAGACTGGACCCCAAGATTTTTGAATATTCAGTAAAAACAGCCTGAAAAGGACTAAGTTTTACATAGACTAAGAGATGACCCAAAAGTTGAAACTGTCAGATGACCAAACTTAACCCAAATTGAGTAGTGATTTCCCAAAAATGACTTTTTTTAGGATTTAGAAAGTTTACTAAAGACATTGTGTGTTTGTGTCTTATTGAGTCCATAGAGCCAGATCACATGTCTATGACTTGGTTTCCCTGCAGGTAATACATATCCCACTGCCAATTATCTTAGGTACAAGATGTATTTTTGAGGAAGAAACTAGAAGTCATGGAGAACTTAAGTGGGTCTTGGAATGAAGTAGGAGGAAAAACGACCCTTCTTTCTGAGGCTAGAGAGCCAGTTTGGCTTGAACTCTGGCATGGAGGTACCAGTAGTAGAATTGTGAACTAACCCTCCAACCATGGAGGCAGTACATGAGCAAAGCAAGAAGTTGGCCCTGTCACGAAGAAACCTTAGGATAGAGTTGGGCTTGTGGGACGGTTATAAGTTGTTTTCAATATTGCACTACTCTTCCATGATCCCTGAACCATTAGACATGTCCCATTAAAAGTTATAGACTGATCTCTGAACTGTGGTGAATTACACAATTTCCAAAGTGTGTTCTACGCATTGGAAAAGTGGCCCTTAGCCTGAGGGTCTACTGGTGATAGCAGGTGTGATCTCAAAGAAGGAATTCTGTAGCCAGTGGCTCAGCTATAGGAGTTGTAGGTAGTAGAGTCTGCAGCAAGGCAAATTCAGGAGGAGACCACATGGACGATCATGAGGGGCCAGTTCCTGATCACACATGAGGCAACACCCTGGAGAATGCTTAGAAATTGATAAGGAATATATTTCCCTATACTGAGTGCCCTGGAGGCAGAGCTTGAGATAGGAACTTGAAGAAAAGTAATTTATTTGGGAGATGATCCCAGGGAGCAAGAGGGAGGGAGAGGTAGAGTGAGACAGAGCAGGCTTATGTGGATAGCAGGGTACAACTGATTTTAAACAATATGGGTTTTTTCTCTTTCTTTTGCCCAGATCATTTTCCCTCACTATCCAAGTAGCAGGAAGAGCTTTTTTCTACACACACACACACACACACACACACACACACACACACAAACATGGGTTGAATTATTTGGATTTTGAGCTCTTGAGTAAACTTTTATAAAATCTAGCAGAGACAATAATCTTGAAAGTCATGGTTTTCAACTTCATGACCTTGATGCTTTAGAGAGAAAGGAATAAAAATTTGACTTTAAAAAAATAAGGGGAAAGCTGGAGGACTCAGAGCATAGAATTCCTAAAAACTTTTTAGTGAATTTGGGATCAATGGGTTAACATAAGAGCCATTTTTCCACCTAAAGAGATTAAAGTTTGACTGACTAGATGAGAAGGGAGACGGTGTGACTAAACCCTAGGTACTGCCTAAGTCCTTGTGAGGGTTTCTAAAACAATACCTGCTGGTGGTGGGATAAGAGGAGGCCCAGGAAAAGAAACCTCTGACAGGGTTTAAAAGACTCCAGAATCCAGAAGATGCAAGCCTCATAAAAAAGCCAAGAGTATAATGTGGGGCCTTAGAGAAATGGGAAGATGGGTCTGAGGTCAGCCAGACTCACCTTAATCCTACTCTCTCCAGTGTAAACTGGGAAAATTAGGTCAGAGGTCCTGAGTACTCAAGGGTGTGGCACATGGAAGTGCTGAGTTTGGGTCAATGTTCCAAAAAGGGCTCAGAGTTACTGTAAGAGGATGTAGGATGTATAGATGGCCTCATCCAAGGTCAAGTCCCCTTCCCAGGGCAACCCTTATCCAATGCTGATCAATTTGCAGATATAAAGACCCAGCCATCTCACTCCAACTTAGGACAATTCTGATGGGTCATCCCAATTTCAGATGGGAACATACTGGCAGCTGAGGCTTCCATTGAGACTACTTCACAGTTTAACTTCTTTTTCTGTTCAACCTTGCTTCCTTCCTTTCCCCTTCCTAGATGTGGCACCAAGAGGACTCCCTAATAAACCTCCTGCATGCTAATCTCCATCTGAGTCAGCTTCCTGGGGAGCCAAACTGCAATAGTCTTCCAGCCTGCTTTGGGTGTGAAAGACTTTGTAAATCAGGTTAAGAGTTTCAACATTACTCTGAGGAAAAGGAAGAGTCATTGAAGAGTTTTAAGAAGGGCTGATGTGGGCTTCCCTGGTGGCGCGGTGGTTGAGAGTCTGCCTGCCAATGCAGGGGACACGGGTTCAGGCCCTGGTGCGGGAGGATCCCACATGCCGCGGAGCGGCTGGGCCAGTGAGCCACAATTGCTGAGCCTGCGCATCTGGAGCCTGTGCTCCGCAACAAGAGGGGCTGCGATAGTGAGAGGCCCGCACACCGCGATGAAGAGTGGCCCCTGCTTGCCACAACTAGAGAGGGCCCTAGCACAGGAACGAAGACCCAGTACAGCCATAAATTAATTAATTAATTAATTAAAAAAAAAAAAAAAAGAAGGGCTGATGTGATCAGCTGTGGGTATCAAGTCCCCTAGAGAGTGGACCAAAGAGGGCTTGATTGGAGGCAGAAACACAATATATGTGACTACTGAATCACAGAGACAAAAGGTGATAATGCCATGAATTTGGAGATGAGACAATAGAGATGGAGGTAAGCTAACAAATTCTAGAAATATTTAGGAGGTTCAATCAAAAGGACTAATTGATTATACGTGGGAGTGAAGGAGTGGGAAGAGTCAGAAATGATGTCCAGGTTTCTGGATTGAGCAACTAGTGATGCTATCACTGACCCCAATTCAAGACACACCTCTTAAAAAAGAGGATGACACTTCCTACTTCCTATTGCATCTGAGCAGCCCTGTAATTTGGTAAGCAACCCAATAATCTCTTAGGTCCTGTATATTGCAACTTTCTCCCACTCACTCCTGATAGACTGTATAGCCAGGCATCCCACTTCCAATGCCTAACCACCACTAAGGAAAGATGGAGTATTGGGACCAAATATTTCTGCTGCCAAAACATGTATATAAATATTTATGCCTAGAAGAGAACATAAATTTAACACATGAAAACATTGCGGAGAAGTAATACAGAATAGAGGTTAAAAGTATGCATTTGGAATTTAGACTGAGTTCAAACCGTGGATTTACCAGTTATGACATATCAATTTGGGTAAGTTATTAACTTCTCTGTGCCTCTACTTCCTTTATCTACAAAATATGGATAATGACGGTACATACCCTAAAGGATTGTTGCAAACATCAAATAAGTTAGTACAAGTAAGATGTTTACGACCATGCCTGGCATACAGTAATCATTTAATAAATGCTATCAATTATCATTCCACTAGAATGCAAATTCTGTGAAGATAGGAATTTGTCCTTTTTCTTTTCCTGATGAATCCTCAATATTTGGAATAGGGTCTGGTGACTAATAAATAGAGTCATATATTTGTCGGGTGAATGATATCCCTGAGAAGAGAGTACTAGTTGCCTATCTCAACACGAACTCTTCCCTCCCTCCTTAGTAACAGAATCCAGATTTTTGTGTGGGCATATTACCACCTGGAATTATGTCTGCAACTTCTCTTGCAGCTACTTTTGGTCAATGGAATGTAAACTGAAATGTTTTGTGGAACATGAAGGCCACATAAAGAAAACTATCCCATCTGGAAGTGGCCCTTTACTGTCCTCATGCCCTTTTTCCTTCTGATCTACAAATAGGACAAGATGCCATCCTGAATCATAAGGTACCTTGAGGATGGAAGCCATGTGCTAAGATGTTGGACAGAAAAATAGTAGCTTGAAGCTCTTATGTTATCAGAGACCTGCCGAGTCAACCCAGGAATGCCTACCTCCAAGACATCTTTTATATGAGAAATACATTTTTGTATTTTTGAGCCATCATTGTTTTTAGGGCTTTTGGGTAAATGCTGTCAAACTAATCCTAACTAATACATTTGTCAAATTGATGATTTTAAACTACAGTAATAAGGCCAATTATTCAATCTCTGAGTCCTGTTCAACAATCTTTAACAGCAGCATAGTATGAGAAAGATGGAAGATCAGAGATGGAATGGATAAGAATAAAGACACCTCTTATAGGGCTTAAGGGTTACTTTTTTTAATACCATGCATTACAGGCAGAAGAGGATTACTTCACACAATCAGCAAAGGCTGCAGAATAGGGTTTTGAAAACCAATTTACAGAAGGTACAGTAGTATTTAGTTAAATGGTCTGAATAGACCATTTTACACTTTAGGACTTTTTCTATGAATTTAATAGGAGACATACTTTGTCCATAATAAGAGGAAAGGGAAACCCATATATATATTATATACCCAAAATGAGCTAACTTCTTCCACATACAGGGATTTATTTAAACATCACATCTGGGACAGTGTGTACTATTTACTACACTTTCAAATAAAGAAACTGAGGCTATATTTGTTTAATTGGCTTGCCCTCAGTCACAAGACAAATGAATAGTAGACATGGGATTTGAACCTGTGTCTGTTTGGCCCCAGAGCCCTTGTCCCTCCCCTCAATCCTCATTCCACACAATCAACTACATAAACTCACTCTCAAAGGCGCAAGATCTGTGTTCCTCATCACATGTCTAAGGAGTGTAGGCATATTTATTTCCTTTGGCATAACCTGCCTTTACTGTTTCATTTTCCGGCTTTTTTTAAAAAATAAATTTATTTATTTATTTTTGCCTGCGTTGGGTCTTCTTTGCTGCATGCGGGGTTTCTCTAGTTGCAGTGAGCAGGGGCTACTCTTAGTTTTGGTGCGTGGGCTTCTCATTGCAGTGGCTTCTCTTGTTGCGGAGCACGGGCTCTGGCACAGGGGCTTCAGTAGTTGTGGCATGTGGGCCCAGTAGTTGTGGCTCACGGGCTCTAGAGTGCAGGCTCAGTAGTTGTGGCGCACGGGCTTAGTTGCTCCACGGCATGTGGGATCTTCCTGGACCAGGGCTCGAACCTGTGTCCCCTGCATTGGCAGGTGGATTCTTAACCACTGCGCCACCAAGGAAGCCCCTAATTCAAATTATTATTGGGAACTAAATTACCAGGATACTTCGGGGTTAATATATTGATTTCTAAATTCTCATTCTTTAGCTTCTGCTTTTGACAAGTGATACTAAGTATTACTTGTAATACTTAACACTGTAAGTACTAAATAATTAATTATTTGATTCATAGAATTAGATAATCTTAAATCTCATCTTATTGAATGTCTCAACTGGTAGGAGAGGATGAGGATTTTTCAAAATACACATGCCTCCAGCACAGGAAACCATAAACAAGTCGAAAAGACAACCTTCAGAATGGGAGAAAATATTTGTGAACGAAGCAACTGACAAAGGATTAATCTCCAAAATATAAAAGCAGCTCATGCAGCTCAATATCAAAAAAACAAACAACCCAATCCAAAAATGGGCAGAAGATCTAAATAGACATTTCTCCAAAGAAGATATACAGATTGCCAACAAACACATGAAAGGATGCTCAACATCACTAATCATTAGAGAAATACAAATCAAAACTACAATGAGGTATCACCTCACACTGGTCAGAATGGCCATCACAAAAAATCTACAAACAGTGAATGCTGGAGAGGGTGTGGAGAAAAGGGAACCCTCTTGCACTGTTGGTGGGAATGTAAATTGATACAGCCACTATGGAGAACAGTACGGAGGTTCCTTAAAAAACTAAAAATAGAACTACCATATGACCCAGCAATCCCACTACTGGGCATATACCCTGAGAAAACCATAATTCAAAAAGAGTCATGTGCCACAATGTTCATTGCAGCACTATTTACAATAGCCAGGACATGGAAGCAACCTAAGTGTCCATCGAAAGATGAATGGATAAAGAAGATGTGGCACATATATATAATGGAATATTACTCAGCCATAAAAAGAAACGAAATTGAGTTATTTGTAGTGAGGTGGATGGACCTAGAGTCTGTCATACAGAGTGAAGTAAGTCAGAAAGAGAAAAACAAATACTGTATGCTAACACATATATATGGAATCTAAAAAAGAAAAAATGGTTCTGAAGAACCTACAGGCAGAATAGGAATAAAGATGCAGATGTAGAGAATGGATTTGATGACATGGGGAGGGGGAAGGGTAAGCTGGGACAAAGTGAGAGAGTGGCATGGACATATATACACTACCAAATGTAAAATAGATAGCTAGTGGGAAGCAGCCGCATAGCACAGGGAGATCAGCTCCATGCTTTGTGACCACCTAGAGGGGTGGGATAGGGAGGTTGGGAGGGAGATGCAAGAGGGAGGGGATATGGGGATATATGTATACATATAGCTGATTCACTTTGTTATATAGCAGCAACTAGCACACCATTGTAAAGCAATTATACTCCAATAAAGATGTTAAAAATAAAATACACATGCCTCCACAGATTCAGTTCCTGGAATTCACAACTAAGGCAGAACATTAGAATAATCTGAGGAGCATTACAAAAATACTGGTGCGTGGAGACCCAACTCTAATTTGGGCCAGAGTGAGTCTTTTTGAGGCTTGCCTACCATAAAACAAAATAGGGCTGTAGCCAGAAAGTTCTGGGAAAGGAAAATGATTTATTGAAAGAAACTAGTATAGAAAAACCAGTAGGCAATTATCTTCATGCTTCTTGAGTGTTAGGAAACCACAGGGTCTGTCATGGTTCATATTAAACTATCATTTTCAATAGGACACCTCCTTTAATGAGGAAAGAAGATTATCAGGAAGAAAGATGAGAATAATATATACAAGGTAATACTGCAAACATCTGCTCTTAAACTGGAACATCTATTAGCAAAATAAGAAATTTGACTATCTAGATGAGACCTTGAGGTTGATATAGATTCTAATATCTTGAGCATGACTAAGCCCTTGAAATGTGTCAAGGAATAAATTTAAGTATGGGCCTTAGAGAACTGGGCCCCAAGTATTTTCATTGAGTCTGTTGAAGCAATGGTTGGTGTCACTCTGGTCTATTCTTCCTTCCTCCAATGGCCCTTTTAGTTATAAACGGAATGTACTGGCAAGATTCTCCCCACTCCTCCACTGGGCCCACAAGGACCCTCCAAAGAGGATTTAACCCTGCTCAACAAATCTAATCTTAACCTGGATCTCAGATGTGGTCTCCCTGACCCTTGAGAGCTAGATTAAACTGACTCAACTCTCCTAATTCCATGACCAGCAAGGGTTCAGAGCCCTTTGTAAGGTTTTTGCATAGTCTAGGAGCTTACATCTTATAGTCTCTTCTCCATCCTGGGCTTCTGCCTCCTTTGTTCCATTTTCTACTCTGAGCAGGTCAATCTATTCACGAATATGAGTCCTTCCACTGGTTTGCATACAAACCCCCACTCATACCTGTAGATTTTATTTAAGAGTTGGGGTTATGGGGGAGAGATTACATCACATAGCACACATTAAACAACTTTTAGAAGCCAATTTAGGTATTCTTGTTTTAAAAAGTCTTTTTCGTGGCCCTCCCCATTTCCTGATTCAGGGGACTCCTCCTCTCCTGGCCATTCTGCCCACGCAGAACCCAGTCTCATATCTTCCCCCACATTCCCTCTTTTTCCTCTCCCATTACAATCAACTGTTCTCTCATGTCCTACTGCCACTCCATCTTCTCCAGATAAACAAATTCCTCTCTTTGACTGACGTAGCAAGGCTGGTCCTGTCAGCCTGGTCTTCAACTGACACACATGCTTTTTGGGTCCCATCTTCTACTCGAAGCAGTTTTGAGGCATTTTTCCCTCCTTTAGTTTCCTCTCTTAGAAATTTGGGTGCCAGTTATTAGTTGAATATTTTCCCCACCTTATTACAAACTTTCCCCAGGGTTAGAGGTGGGCCTGGAACAAACAGGATAGACTTGCTTTCCTCATCCACGCCAGCTCAGCTACTAGACTGCTTCTTCCCCTCTGTGCTTGCTCTACTGTGAACTATGGAGAAGAGGGAGGAAAGGGAAGGAATAGATGCGGTAGGGCTGTTAAGAAAGGCACTCAGGGGAAGTCAGTGCTTGTGACTTGAGAAAGAAAAAACTGAAACTACAAAAAAGAATCAGGAAGTACGGTGCTACTCCTGCTGCATGCGACCCCCTTTCTTTCCCTCTCACTTCTTTCTCAAGCAGGATCTGTGGTCCTGAAATCTGGAATCTGGTGCCCTTGGGTTCGGGTGGGTTCTAGTCTGATCCTTACTTTCATTAAAATGTTGATATTTTGTTCATCATGACTTTTTTCATATTAATTTTTTATTTTTTATTTTTTATTTTATTTTTTTTTTAAATTTTTATTTATTTATGGCTGTGTTGGGTCTTCGTTTCTGTGCGAGGGCTTTCTCTAGTTGTGGCAAGCGGGGGCCACTCTTCATCGCAGTGCGCGGGCCTCTCACTATCGCGGCCTCTCTTGTTGTGGAGCACAGGCTCCAGACGCGCAGGCTCAGTAATTGTGGCTTACGGGCCCAGTTGCTCCGCGGCATGTGGGATCTTCCCAGACCAGGGCTCGAACCCGTGTCCCCTGCATTGGCAGGCAGATTCTCAACCACTGCGCCACCAGGGAAGCCCTCATATTAATTTTTTAAATAACAACTTTATTAAAACATAATTCACATACCATAAAATTCATCCTTTTAAAGTGTACAATTCAGTGGTTTTTCAGTATATTTACATTTGTGTAACCATCATCACTATCTAATTTTAGAACACGTTCACCACCCAAAGCATTCATTTTAATTTTTAAAATACTACTTCAAATATTATTTATCTTGATTACTGAGTTTTTTGACCCCTCCTTAAATTCTGCCCAAGGTGACCAAGGAAAGTACTTCATTCATCTGATCCTAGTCTTGGCCCTGCTAGGCTCCACTGATAAGATGAAATCTGGGGTGTCTCTTATCTTTAGTGACTCTACTGGACAAAGGTACTCGGCAGCGTAGCAGGCAAATGTAAAAGCATCTGTTGAGGAAGGAAATGGGAGTCATGTTCACTGACTGCTTGCTCTGGGCCATGCGTTTAGTATATGCATACTATTTAATTTTTATAACTATGCACAGTAGTCATTACTGTACTATTTTACAGATGGGGAAGCTGAGACTCAGAGAGTTTGAGAAACTTGCCCAGGGTCACACAGTTAAAGATGGAGCCAAGATTTTCAGAGAGATCTATTTGATTCTAGATTATGAGTTCTTTCCCGTTGTTCTTCTTTTTGATCAGTAAGCAGAATAAACATGAGATCAAAGAAGGCAGAAAGGAAATAACAGAAAAATTTAAGGGGTTCAGAAAATTATTTTCTGCAAGGTCTGTTTTGGGAAAGCAAAAAGGGTGGGATAGTTCCTATTTCCTCTAAGAAATAGGTTTCCTAAGCACACAGCTTCATAATTTGGGAAGACCAGTGTTTGTCTTCTTAGGACAAAGGTTGATGCAGAAAAATGCTTTCTACCACCTGATATTTTTAGTCCATTATCCATTATGAATGTGTATTTCACAAGTCTTATAAAGGTCATGATTGTTCATCTTCCAGTTTTCATTGAAACTCCTGTAGCATGCTTATTATTTCCCCAAGTCCCACATTATGTTGTAGTAGATCTTCATCTTTTTCTAATTAATTTCATAAAGAATGCTTATTTAGTTCAGATGCTATGTTCATGGTTGTACAGATGGAGCTAAATAAACATAGACCCACCTACAAAAGGTTAAAGTCTTAAATGGGTGGTTCAGAGAACCTCAAGCTGGCAAAAAATACGATCATAATGCCATTTCACATTGAGCAGGATTCTAACCCTTTCTGGGTCTTAGATTCCTCTTCTCTAAAATAAGAGAGGACTGGACCAGAGAAGTATTTCTCAATTAGAAGAAAAAACAGTAACATCCAAGTTATCTAAGGAGCACTGAACCACTCTCTCATCCCCACTCTCAATCAAGGTCTAAGATTCTATTAGTTATCACCCCCTCCCCCATTATCCTAAATGAGAACCACTAGCTAGCATATCTCTGATCTAAACATTCTTCACGTCTACAAATTTCCAGGACAGAGGTGAATAAAATATTAATACTGTATATAAACAAAGAGGCTGGTATGAAGCCTCAGAGATGTGGCTCAGACTCAGGGATGCTAAGAGGGTGAACACACAAAACCTCAGTGTGGGGAACTTCCCTGGTGGTCCAGCGGTTAAGAATCCACCTTCCAATGCAGGGGATGAGGGTCTGATCCCTGGTCAGGGAACTAAGATCCCACATGCCATCGGGTAATGAAGCCCGCATGCTGCAACTACTGAGCCCGCAAGCCACAACTAGAGAGAAGCCCGCGCGCTGCAAATAATAGCCTGCGCACCGCAATGAAAGATCCCGCGTGCTGCAACTAAGACCCGATGCAACCAAATAAATAAATAAATAAATAAATATTAAAAGAAAAACCCTCAAGGTGAACATTCTTGGGTATACCCTTTTCACCTGAGTTCCAAGAGAGCACGTTGAAGGCCATGCCCGGGGCATAACTGAGGAAGCACTGTGTTGGAATCTCACTGCCCACTTGTGTCTTAGGCATGACTAACCCAAAGGGCGGGGACTGAAGGTCTTCTTTTATTCACGTTCAACCTGCTCTGAGCCAGCACTCAGTGTATCTTCCTGGTACCTGGAGACAATGGAAACGGGATAAGCAGGTCAGACAGAAAAACTGCATAACGGTGACTTGGCGTTCCTTCTTGTAGGGTCTTACTGTTACATAGGACCTACAGCACACACCTACTAACCATACATACACACGTGTCATAAACATGTATACACTGTTCTATATGCCAACACACTAGAGCTCCATCCAGTACATATACTCTGTCCTGATACACACACACACACACACACACACCCTTCTCTTACACTTGTCCAAACATAAACATATAACCTGTCCATACACAAATAACTTAAAAAAACATATCCTACGCATAAATAAGCATAAATGTCCCAAAGGTAGCTTCCTCTTTCTCTCTCTCCCTCTCTCTCTCTCTACCCCCCCCCCCGCCACACACACACACACACACACACACACACACACACACACACACTACATCCAATCCCACACCTCTAAATATCCTGTCACGTACATCCACATACTTTGTCCCTACCACCTTACCCCACACCATACACTTGGCTACCACCAACCATTTTCCCATACACACACAAACATGCTCACAATCAGTCCATTCACACTGATTTTTTCCTCTTTTATGTTACACAATTAGGGGCCCACACCATACTCACCTCCACCCTCATATAGACCTTAACCACATATACATCTACAACCTTTGTTCTACCATCCTATCCACATCACATACTTGGCTTCCACCAATCATCCTTACTTTTGCGTGCACACACACACACACACACACATAGCCTCTACTCAGCCTTCACATCTGACACACATGTCCCGAGCCACCCCATACTCCCTATCCTGGCCCCAGGGACATCACATAGCTTGCCCCCGCTCTCCTTTAACTCTTTCGCTCCCTCCTCCTGACCTCCTGCCCACCAGCACCAGAGGCACTGCTCAGATATGCATAGTAGCTCTACCCCAAATATCCTGTCCTTTCCCTCACACATTACAACATTAAAAGAATTGGGAGATATATAAGGATTCCAGGGTTATTGGGGGGAATGGTTATGCTTACTACACCTACAGATACTTTTGTCTTTCATGTTGAGGGGCTAGCGTGGGATTCCAATAGTGACTGTAATTTTGGGTAACGCATAACATTTCCCCCACGGACATGTAGTCAGTTACCACACATCTTCAATTATTACACTGTGATCTTTTTGAAAAAGGCCAAGGAAAGCCTGGCCACATATAGACACAGAAACACATAAATCAAAGATAAACGGAAACATCGAGGGCTTTTTACTTTCCATTGACAGAAACTACTTCCTCATCTTTATGCCCTACAAGATCTGAAACCCAAAGTAGTTGGCACATCATTAATACGTGTATGCAACCGTTTGACCTGCTAGGTCTCAGAAGAGGATTCAGTAACACAGGCAACTTTCAAGCTTGAAAAAAAAAGTGTGTGTGGAGAGAGTGCATTAGCATTCTTGAATCTTAGGGTTAGAAGTAGTCTAATAATTAATTCTCACCGCAGTCCAGAAATTCTGCCTGTGGCAGCAGCTCCTTACCAGGTGAGAATTCGGCTTCCTCCTGAACCATTGAGCAGCTCTTGACTTCTCAACACTACCACTTTGACCTCTGGTAGTAGGGAATTTGGGGCCGTGTTGAAGTAAAAACGATTTTCCTAAATGTTAATGCTGTTGGCCGTAGTCCTCCCCTCTGGAATAAAAGAGAACGCTCTGTTCCATCTAATCTAGCAAACAGTCTGTAGGGAATTTATTCTTTAACTCATTCAACAAATATTTATTGAACTCCACTGGGTGCCATGCACTACAGTAGCATGGAGAACTATGCTGGGGAAATAATGGTGAGAAAATGAGTCACAATCTCTGTTGCAAAATCTAATAAGCATGACTTCTCTGGGTGTACTTGGCAATGAAATTGTGAAAGAGAACCTGAATAAATGTGAAGAATTAGTAATGTGACTTGGGCAAGATAGGTGATTGTTCAATTAACCTCAGGATCCGCTAGTCGTTCCTGCTCTCTTGATGAAATGGGAACTAGAGAGAGGAGGTAGAAATCGCAGGAGCCAGAATCTGACATTAGACAAATCCAGGAGACAGTTTTGGTTCCAGAAAATAAAACTGAAGAGATGCCAATGGACTCCAAGGAGGTTAGATGGTAGGCATATCTTGAATGTCTGGGGCAGCCCAGGATCTATGCGTGCCCATGATGTTAGGCTTACAAGATAAAATACAGGACATTCAAACAAATTTGAATTTCAGCTAGATAACAAATAAAGTTTTTAGCGTAAGTATCTGTCATGCAATACTTGGAACATATACTAAAAAATGACCCATTGTTTATCTAAAATTCTAATATAACTGGACATCTTGTATTTTTATTTGCCAAATCTGGCAACCTTACATGATGCCACTGATAGGTGAGGAAGACAAGGTTCTCCAGTTTGTGTAACTGGCCTTTTCAATGGGCTAGTAAACAGAAAGTAAATGGAGCCAAACTGAAGAAGCCAGGAACGCCAGAGATTTCCAATGGGTAGAAAGAGACAGAAGGAGGAGGTCAGAAACAAGGGATTGGCAAGCGATAACGAAGCTACAGCCAATGACCTAGGGCTCATTTCTTGTTGCCAAGCCAAAATCTACCTCAGGTCATGTGCATATCTTAATTTAACATTTGGGGCAGCTAAAAATGAGGCGGAAAGGAGCCAGAAGCTATAGCCTCTCTTAACTGTGCTAATAGCATTTTTTGGCTGAGTTCCAGTTCACTTTAGGATTAATACGTAATCTGAAAGTTTATTCTTTTCTAGCTATCGGTGTAGCTGACATTGTTTGTTTGCTAGATCACTTTGATAGCAAAACTTCTTTTTAGAAAACTCCAACTGGTCTAAGAAGAAAAGAATGTTTTCTATACCCAACACTGGCTACATAATTTGTGAGGCTCAGTGAAAAATAAAAATGCAGGTGCCCTTGTTCAAAATTGTTGTGAATTTCAAGTGAGAGACATTAAACCAAGCATGGGGTCCTTCTAAGTGTAGATCACACATCCACGAAGCCAACACTTTCCATACCTTAATCATGATAGAGAAAATCTGTATACTTATAGCTAGGGACAGTTATGGAAGAAGTCTGGACTCATTTTAGAACTCACAGGGATAAAATAAACTGGGCAGAGACAGAGTACACAGGTAGGACAGACTGACCTTGGATTGGGTGAACTCATCTAGCAGGTCTCCTCCTCCTTGTTTCCTTCCAAGTTTTTTTTTTTTTTTAACACTATCATCTGACATGATTTATTTATAGACCCTCTTAGTTTTATTACCTCTCACTGTCCTTCCCTCTTCATCTACCTCTGTTCTGCCTCCCCATAGAAAATCATGTTTCACATATGGCCACAACACACAGTAGAGTAAGACAATTCCTCCCTTTGATCTGGACCCTACTTTCAATCACAGTCTAATAATATGTTAGCCTTTTCAACAGCTGCTTCATGCTTTGGACTTATATTAAGCTAAGATTCAATTAAAACCTTTCAACCTAGTCCACATGACCCAATCTAAGTCAGGACCTGAGTTTCTGAAAATTCCCTTTAAATTTAACAGGTCAGACTTTAAATCTGCCTGATTTAAATTTCAGTTTGTTGGTTTCATACAGCATTTCAGCCAACTGAGATCACTTTGGAAATTGATTCTGTCATCTAGGGTCTTAGCTGCCCTTCCTGGCTTTGATCCACCTGTAGATTTGGTAATTCTGCTATCCATGTCTTCATACACATCTCTGTTTAAAATGCCAGACAGGGCAGGGCCAAAGACAGACAGGACCCTCCCCAAGAGGCTTGTTCTGGAGTGACACAGAGACAATAATACCATTCCTCTAGGTATGGTTCTGTCAAGCATGGGAGGAAGTATGTGAGGAATCGTAAGAGGAGCTTATTTGACATTCCTTGAGAAGTGAGCAGTCTGAAGAGTTATTTGAAATATTTTCTAAGGGAAAGTGTTAGAAACCCAAGTATCACGAGCAGAAAAATTTAGATGCGCAAAGAGATAGCTGTAGGCATAAGACAAATTAAGAAGGGAAAAAAATAGGGAGACAAAAGAAAAAGAGATTGGGCAAAAAGGAAGGATGAGGATCAAAAGGAAGGATGCAGAGAGATCAAGAGGGAAAGATGGAGAGAGACCTCAGTGATATCAGTTTTAAAAGTCATGTGACCTTGTTTTAAGATTTATCACTTCCTGCCTCTGAATGCAAAATGAGGCTAATAGCCAGTCCTTAAATAACCTCACCTCTCTGGTGAGTATAATAATTGGACTTATGGGCCACACCAGATAAAAATCAGGATTTCCTGCAGCTAATCCAAACTGACGTGGAACTATTTGAGGTTTGGATTCTACTTGATACAAGTGGTCATATTCCTCTCTTATGAAAAATGGAATTAACATCCTTCTGATTTGAATGAAATACTGCCAGGAAAATCAGCTGAGAATAATTGAGAAATTGTTCCCTTGACTACTCCTATTAATAACCATTGCCCTCAGTGAAAGTTAAAGAGATGAAAAATTTCCTTTGACTTTCCTCTCCTGTATTTGGTAGTAAGGCACTTCTGATTAAATGATATAGAATCATATATTATTCTTGTCAGTTTTTTAAGGATTCTGCCAAGAAGAGGATTAAAATTGAGCTAATTTTATTTTTACTGCAACGCCATCATCAGAATAGGTGAGCAGGACTCCCCTTTATCCACATTCACACATGCTCAGCCATGCCACCCATTTCCAACTTCATGTGCTCTCACTCTTCCATGGTGTGGCCATGATGTCCTTCTGTTTGGAATGCCTTTTCTCCTTTACCTGCTTGGCTAATTGCTTCTCATCTTTTAAAGGATGAGTTCAAGCCTCACCTCCCTAGAAATATTTCCTAATCACTCAGTTGAGTTAAGGAATACAGATGTCCTACCTGGGCTCCTGGATGTAGTAACAAAGTCTCTCTTTCCTCTACTAGACAGAGTATTAAGGCAGGAACTGATTATTGTTCATCACTAAATCCTCAATAATTAATATAGGACGTGGAACATTGTGGGTGCTCAGTAAATGTTTATATAAAAGGAGGAGAGGGAAGAAGAGAAGAGAGGAAGAAGAAAGGGAAGGAGATAGGAATAGATTATAAAATCTCATCCTATGGAATGGCTTTTATAGTATAGTAACTGAAAAGAGTAGGTGACCTTTAAAAGACTCTTCTAGTCTTAGCATTCTAGCCTGTCTTTTCATTGACAGGTTTTCATCTATCTGAATTCTGTGCGATGACCTATGATTCAAAGAGAAGACAGATGACCATTTGGCAGAGCTGCCCTGAAGATATTCAAGTACGCTGATGAACGTCATCCTGTGAGTTCAAGGAAATCTTCAAGTTTCTGATGAATGTTCAAGTGCACTTTGTGATGATATTGATAACCAGTGTGTTATAATGAAAAAAGAATATGTTGATTAGTTTCAAGCAATAGAAGATAAATTTTAAATATGTAATGAAGTAGTTGAGGCTGACAGAACAATTATCCATCAGAGAAATAAAGCACAACTTTATCTGAGTGAATCTGGAATATGATAAACTTCTGAGAAGTAGTTTCAACCAGAGGCCAAAGACATGCTACCCAAGACCTCGCTCCTCAGCATTTCTCAGCCTCTGCTTCTTTCTACCCTAAATGTAGCACATACTATGTTAGCAGATGTACTCCAAAGGGGAGGGTGACACATCTGCACATGAGTGCATATTAGTGAATTTTGACTCCCAGAGAAATAGTAAAGTTATTTTTTATCAAGAGTCTTGGGAGCCTTTCTTCTAATAAATATGGCTGCACATTGTCCCTAAGAGATTCCTTAATTATAGAAAAATATAAAATTTCCAACAAGGACCCAGAGTCATACTGTCATTTCCTGCTCTGTCATAAGACTAGGTAATTTTTTTCTGGATTCCACTTCTGGAGATTGAGATGAAATTCAGAATTGTAACATGTGTGTTTTCAATACCACTGAAATATCTTTAAAATCAATGCATTAATATGCCAAAAACTTAAAGGCCCTTTGGAGGAGAAAACACTATGAAAAGAAATACTCAGGGACCACCCCCTCTGTCCAAGTTCATGCATAGTTACATGCCTTTGATGTATCAGAGTAAGGAAGAAATTTGAATGTCTTGGACTGACCTCTCTCCTAAAGATACTACATGTTTGCATCTCCAAACTTCCTACTTTACATTTATACTGGAATAGCCCATCAAACTGTGAATTTAAAAAACTAAAATCTCAATTCCTAATTCCTGTTCCTAAAAATATTTCCCCTTTTCTGACTTACTTCTATAAATGGTGTCCCTGAAGAAATGCTCAAAGAGGATGTTTCCCAGGTGAAGCAAAGGCCTAGTGAACAAGGACCTACCTGGTCTAGAAGCTTCTGAGATGCAAGTAGAGAGGGAGACAATAATGATACTGAGAGTTAACTGATAGAGTAAGGCCCATGAGGAGGTGGAGAGGGATAAAATTCACAGCACAGGTAGCTTCGGCTTTAGATTAGCTTTCGATCAGAGGATTAGCTTTAGACCAGGGGAAGGAGGAAAGGATGTGAACAGATGAAGGTAATTTTGCATACTGGAGATGAGGAACAGAGCCTTAAGTAATTACTCTTTAATACTTTTTATTTTCTCTGTAAGGTATCAAATGAGGCCATCTTGTAAGAGTGAAGAAATAGGGTGGGACACAGAAGCAGTAGAGAGTTTGAAAGGAATAGAGAAGTCTGAAATAACTGCTATGGGGAAATAGAAAAGAGAGCTGACCAGTGATGTGTCAGAGAAGGCCCAGCTGTTTTTCCAGGTAGGTTAGGTAAAAGGTTAAGGGGACAAAAGAACAGACACTTCTGTCAACACAGTGATTGATCTGAAAGGCTAAGAATTTAGGTTGGATAAGAAAGAGACAAATAGACTGGAAGAAAATGTAAGAATCAAGTACTGGGAGGTCTTGTTAGGATCAAAGAGGTCTAGAAGGAGCAAGGCATGAGAGAAATGGAAGATTGAAGCCATAGAGTAAGATACTAGAGTTTAAGATTCTGGAGGTAGAGTAGTTTGGGGCAATTGACGAGATCCAAGATTTGTTTGTGAATGGGGATGACTAAAGTTACATGGAGGTAATAGGGTTGAGAAGGTCAAGAAGCTGTTGGATAGGTCATCCATATGGACATTGTGGTCACCCATGGTGATTGTGGGACTGGAGGTGGATCAGGGGTCAGAGGTAAATGTGGGGAAGGGACACAAGAAAGATGGTAGTTTGAGTCACAGAAGGGAGCTGTGATATAGGGAGCCTGAAATTCAACAGAGGAAAATTATTTACTTGAGGTTATAAGAGTAATGGACTGTAAATGACATTGGGATGTAAGAATGCTGCTCTTTCTTCTGGGTCTTGTGGTAGATGGGAGTATGGAAAGGGCAGGAGGGGAAATAGTGTCCTTAGGGGAGAACCTATGTCATTTACAATAGGAGAAAAATGTCAAAGATGTAGAGGACTTTAGTTATTACGGTCCAGGGGTGGGAGTGAGGGGAAAGTGGGAAGCTGATCTTGGAAGTGGGAGTAGAGTAAGAAAGACCACATCCTCCAGGGGACTCTTCCCCTCATTCCCCTTATCCCTCATTCTCTGCACTTCTAAAAATGAATGTCTTCAAGTACAGAAACCGAATGGCATTTCTCAGCATTCAGATTGTCTGAGTCATTGTAGAATGCTGCCTTCCAAGTATCCTCCTAGATTCTGATGAGGTTACATACTGCCCTGAGTTCAGACTTCGTGAATATCCCAGCTTTCCTCAGCTGGCCCAGCAAGTTGAGAATGATCAAGGGTAGGTAGTCAGTGCATGCTCTGACTGAAAGAAGCCTTAGCAATCGCAACACGTCCTGATTCCGCTTTTTTTTTTTTTTTTTTTATGGCAGGGTAAATGCCAGAGGAACACTTACCAGCAGATTCTCTGCTGTATCCTTTCTAAGGACTCATGCCTTCAGCACCAAAAGCAAGTATACTCTTAGGATTTAGGCATGAGCTCATAGCCAGGGGTAGCTCTTTTGCCTTTTCTTCTGCAAAATCTTCTCCATCAGGTACTCCAAGTCCAGGTGAAGCCATTTGGTCACTGACACAAGTTACATATACTGTTCACAGCAGCAGACTGAAGTAAAGGCCATGGGCTAGAAATTCCAGAAGATGGTTGGGCCATGACCATCAAACTAACAATGCCAAGATGGCTGGTGATCAGGAATTCACAGACATTCTGACATTAGTGGCCTTAGATATCCCACCTGGCAGAGAGGGGAACTTGAGCTCTCTTATATGATCAGGCAGGAGATCTATAGGCAGAAAACTGTCTTTCACGTTGAATATCTTCTATCTGCTTTTATGGTCTTTCCTCCCAGTTACAATGGTCTGTCTCAAGATAAGGTTTCTTATCTTGAGGACCTGAGGCTGGATATATCTCCGAACCAGATGGTGCAAGTTCTAGGTACTGGCTCCTCTCCACCTACCCTGTTCTACTGAAGTTAACTGGGCCATTCTCAGCTTTGTTCTAGGATATGACAACTTATCATGTGGAGAAAAGATCATTATTAATAATAATAGACATTTATAAGAACTTATTATGTACCAGACACTTTATGTATATAGAGAGACTCATTTAATCACCTCAATAACCTAATCAGGTTGGCCTTATTGGCCCCATTTTTTAGATAAGGAAACAGAATTTAACTATACCCAAGATCACAAAGCTAGTAAGTAAGCAGTAGACTCATTCTTCAAAATCAAACAGTCTGAATATGGAGGCCTTGCTCTTAACCAGTACGTTATACCAACTTGCTTATTTTATAGAGACAACATACAGATGACCAACAGACTCCTGAAAAGATGCTCAACATCCCTAATCATTAGAGAAATGCAAACCAAAACCACAATGAGACATCATCTCACACCTGTCAGAATGGCCATCATCAAAAATACCACAAATAACAAATGTTGGAGAGGGTGTGGAGGAAAGAGAACCCTTGTACACTGTTGGTGGGAATGTAAATTGGTGCAGCCACTGTGGAAAACAGTATGGAGGTTCCTCAAACAACTAAAAAAGAACTGTCATATGATCCAACAATTCCACTCCTGGGTATATATCCGAAGAAAATAAAAACGCTAATTCGAAAAGATACATGCACCGCATTGTTCATAGCAACATTATTTACAATAGCCAAGATATGGAAGCAAACTAAGTATCCATCAACAGATGAATGGATAAAGAAGATGTGGAATACATACATATATATATATAAAATGGATACTGCTCAGCCATGAAAAGAATGAAATGTTGCCATTTGTATCAACATGGACAAACTTGGAGGGGATTATGCTTAGTGAAATAAGTTAGACAGAGAAAGACTAATACTGAATGTTATCGCTTATATGTGGAATCTAAAAAATAAACTAGTGAGTATAACAAAAAAGAAACAGACACACATATAGAAAACAAACTAGTGGTTACTGGTGGGGAGAGGGAAGTGGGGAGGGGCAAGACAGGGGTAGGGGAGTAAGAGGTACAAAATACTATGTATAAAATAAAGGATAGGACTTCCCTGGTGGCCAAATGGTTAAGACTCCACTCTTCCAATGCAGGGGGCACAGGTTCAATCCCTGGTCGGGGAACGAAGATCCCACATGATATGCGGCGTGGCCAAAAAAAGGGTATATTGTACAGCAGAGATAGCCAATGCCAATGTTTTATAATAACTATAAATGGAGTACAATCTTTTAAAAATTGTGAATCACTATGTTGTGCACCTGAAATTTATATAATATTGTAAATCAACTATACCTCAAAAAAAGAGAGGTAGGGACAGTGTGTGGTTGCTGTAGATTGTACATTTCACTAAACGAGAACTCTCCACAGATGGAATGGGCGCCTAAGTGAGGGGGTAAAATTCCTCAAGCAGTGGCTCGGTATCAGGGACACCACAATGGGGCTTCAAATCATGGATGGATGGTAGGCGACAGTCAGTTTAACAGAGAGCGCTGAGGTTGAAACTTAGGTGAACCTTCCAATGCCATTTGAGTGGACCCATTGGATGCTAAGCTCTTCCACACACACACGTAGGATTATCACATCCAACAAAACTGGGGACACCCATCACTTCAGAGTGAACAATATGTTCTTTCATTCTAATGAGACATCTCTTCCGATGAAACGCATACTGAAAAAATCGCAGGGGTGAGATTTCAAGCCACAAATAACCAAGTGCATACCTGTTTCATGCCTGAACTTGTGTCATTAGCCAGTCAACCCAGGGTGCAAAACTGTTAATTGTCTTTACTGACAAGTGCCCCCTAGTGGGGGTGGGGAGGATAGAGGGGAAGGAGAGGAAAGGAAGTGATCATGTATCAGCCAGGTCCAGTGCTACCTCCTTTTTAGACAAAATTTCATTGAATCCTCACAGAAACTCCATTATATAAACATTATCATCTCCACTTTACAGATTAGGAAACTGGGAATCAGTCACATAACTAATAAGGGGTGGAACCAGGACTTCAAAGCTGCTGGGTTTTTTTTTTTTTTTTTTTTTTTTTTTTTTTTAAAGTTTTTACTTGATTTTATTTATTTATTTATTTATTTTTGGCTGTGTTGGGTCTTCGGTTCGTGCGAGGGCTTTCTCCAGTTGCGGCAAGCGGGGGCCACTCTTCATCGCGGTGCGGGGACCGCTCTTCATCGCGGTGCGCGGGCCTTTCTCTATCGCGGCCCCTCCCGTCGCGGGGCACAGGCTCCAGACGCGCAGGCTCAGCAATTGTGGCTCACGGGCCCAGCTGCTCCGTGGCATGTGGGATCTTCCCAGACCAGGGCTCGAACCCGTGTCCCCTGCATTAGCAGGCAGATTCTCAACCACTGCGCCACCAGGGAAGCCCCAAGCTGCTGGGTTTTTACTGTAGCTTTCTGCATACTCATGTAAAGGTGGGAGGGATGGCAACTTCCACAAGGGCTCAATGAACAAAAGGAGAAGCTGAAGCTGAAGTCAGTATAAGTAATGTTTGGTATGCCGAGAGCTATTATATCCTTGATTCACTTGGCTTGAACTGAATACGGAGAGAAGCCAGGGCTCTGTGCCTTTCAACCATATCTTCCCTCTTGTCCTAGATGCAGGCTCCACAGGGCTTGTTGCCAGTTCACCTTTCTGCTTCCAACCTCTGGAAGCCAAACTGGGTATAACCGCAGCCTGACAGAACTAAATAAAGACCCAATCCTCTTATTGTACAGACCAGGAGACTGAAGCCCAGAGAGAGGTAAGGACTTATTCAAGAGCAGGCAAGAGTTAGCATCGAAGCCACGACTGGAACCTGGACCTTTTTCCGGACAGGTTTTTTAGGTAACAACAAGGCTGGCCCTGGAAAATTAGCGATTCTATGCCACATCTCCTTACATCCTGTGTTCAAGTCTAATTGTATCTTTCTGGGGATTTAACCATATGAAAATGTCAGTGAGGATGAAGAGGATACATTGTATTTACGTTCAGGAGACAAATTTATTTGGGAGATAAACATCAATAGGACTAATGTGAAGAGTGACTGGGTAGAAACCAAGGGATCCATTATGAAGTCCAAACCCCAAGTAAGAAATGTATCAGGACCTTCAGAAAAACCCTGGCCCTCGGTTGTTTCAAAGAAGGGGACCTGGTGTGGACGGATAGTGATATTCACTCTGTACCTTGCTCTGAAAAGCCTGTGCTTTTCCACATAGTCTGTGCTCCCACTCTGGTTTATAACTCCCTGACCTTCCCATCAGAGGATTACAATCAGAGAACGTGGATCTGCTTCTTTGGGGAGAATGAGAAAAATGTGCCCATTCTCTGGGTCCCTAGCCTCATGTCTCAGTGAGCAGAACATGGGCTAGATTTCTGCCCTGACTTACCTCTTCCAGGCACTCCTCTACATAGCCCAAGTTTCACAATCATACTGGGCAGTGGCTCTTTCTGTCCCTCCTCCAAAGAGCCCATCCATGTACTTACAATTGCCCACAGAACCTTACCAACCAAGTGTGGGTGTAGGACAGGGTGTTACTCAGGCAGATGCAACTCTGATGGGAATTACTCAGTTTTAACTGAACTTTGTTCTACTTATTGCTGAGTTAGAGTCTGACAAAAACCCACTTCAGCTCCTGATGTTGGGATTTTTTAGACTCTCCTAAATTGGAAGTTGGCATATGATTCTTAGCACCTTCTTACTGAAGTAGTGTCTGGCACACATAGCTCAAATGATGTCTGGTGAGTGAAGGAAAGAAAATGGGAAGAAGGAAAAGATGGAGGGAGGGAAGAGCAGGGATGGAGAATCCTCTGTGACAAAGATCATGTCTATGTGATGAAGAATATAGAATTCCCGGATCAACCTTGGGCCATGCTGTATCCAGATGGCTGATGCATGATTAATTGGGTTGAATGGTATGTCTAGGTGACAATGACCTGCATATGTCTCTCCCCCTACCCCCAGTCTGCAGGTCTGCAATTGCCAGACAAAGCTTGAGTGGATGTGTTCAGCACCTGAGAGATAGGAGCACATCACTTAATAATACGTTTTCTGTGCATGATACTTTGCTTGACTAGTGAGCACTTATGGCTTCCTGAAAGGTGGGTTCCTCCCAAACACCGTGGGTTGCTCTCAACCACAGCATCAACTACTGAATGGAGAGAATTTCTAGAGTCAGGGTTACCAGAGCTGATGATGAGATACCTGGAAAACCCCTTTTGGGGGCAGAATGATATGCTGAGAGAGTACAGAGGAGAGACTCTTTATAGCAGGTAGAAGCCATGCCAAGGGGCTCAGCCCTGAGGGAAATGGGCAGTGGCATTGTTGACATGCCATTCTGGGGAAATCAGGGTGTTCACTCTTCACAAAGAAAGCTCCAGTGCTTTGCCTTATGGGATGATGAAATGAGTTCTTGCTCATCTCATTATTGGCACTATGACAAACATTATTTGCAATAATAACACCATCAGCAGGTAGTTATTGGGTGCCTACTCCATAAAACTGTCAGCAGGATCTCTGGGCTTAGCTTCTGAAAGCCTTGCTCTTCTTAAAAACCCTTATACAGAGAGCCTTAAGATTAGTAATATTGTCAATTTAAGATTTAGAGATTAAAGCAAGTGGGTTTCCATAGACTCTTTGAACAAAAAAGAAAATCCATGCCGCAGGTTTGAAAGATACCAAAGTATAGATGGAGAAAAGTAAGTCTCCCTCCTACCTCTGTCATCTAGCCTCCCTATTCTCCTCAAAGTATTTACTCTTTATGGGAAATTTTATCGGATGACAAGAGAAGGGTTCTAGCTGGACAATAAAAACCTTGTCAAAATCTCTGCAATGCCACTCACGTGTGTTTTGGCCAGGAAAAAGTCCTAATGATTATTGACTGCTGTCCCTTGCTAGGGAAGCAGAAATTCAGAATGCCACTTAAGACAGGAAGGACCCCAATACTGTTGACCTCAGTGTTAGTTGACATGAGTATCTGTTGTTGTTACTGACAATGGTAGAACCAAAATCCCAAGTGTTGAAGCTAAGAAAAAAATCTCAGAAATCCCATGGAGATATGGTTCCTCTCAAGCCACACATCCAGTGGCTCTAGTTTATACTCCCAATAATTTATTCAGGCTGCATAGATTCTTCCTGATGGGAAAATGTAAAGTGGCCCAGGTCCAAAGAGTAAGAAGAGTTCCTTTGTAGTACAGCTCCTGTATTTAAATTTCATTTTAATTTTTACTTTTACTCAAGTAATTTATGGATATGGTAACATATCAAATAGCTCTGCTTATGATGAAAAACAATAGTCTCCCACACTACCCCACTCTATCCCTGCTTCTGTTCTCAGGAGGCAGCCTCTTCTAAGAGTTTAGAACTTTTATTGGTTACCTCCATCAGGTTATATATACATTCTTAAACCTCTACTTCTTGATTTATCAATTTTAAGTATTTGGCTCACTATTCCCTTGAATAATTTTATACTATTATTTTTGGTTCTTTTATTGATTATATGCTTTATGGATTATATGTTGAATTTTAAATAATATGCTTAAACTTCCATTTCTTATTCCATCAACTTTTGACAGGGTCTCTTGACTCCCTACTTATGTGAGAATGTTAATTCCCGTACACTTTTTCCCCCTCCCTTGTGCCACCACTGTCAGCAGATTTTTATTTTTACTTCATTAAGGTGTTAATGTATGCATTCTGCCTGCAACAGCAACCAAGACTTCCTTGGTTTTTCCAAGATGAATCTAAAAGCTGTAAACCAATCAACAACACTTACTTTAGTATGACAATGTAAATATTGTCCAATGCTGGGCCAGGTAGCATGTTAGGATTACATTTTCTCCTCCGGTGTCGGGATCCCTTAGCGGTATAAGACAAATTGTTCCTAACATCAAGGCCAAACCAAGGCATCTATTTTCCTATACTATCAACCAACTAAAATTATGCTACATTTTAGTTTGTTTCTTATTTCCCTTAAATCATATTTGTCTTATATTAATATTGCTATCCCAGCTTCTACAGGGTTAGTAGTTAAATGACCTATTTCCATTCATCTATTTTAATCCTTTTTGGATAGTTTTGTTTTAGATGTGTCTCCCAGACACACAGAGTTAGATTTTTTTTTTAATTTTTATTTTATTTATTTATTTTTGGCTGTGTTGGGTCTTCATTGCTGCACAAGGGCTTTCTCCAGTTGTGGCGAGCTGGGGATACTATTCGTTGCAGTGCACAGGCTTCTCATTGCGGTGGCTTCTCTTGCTGAGGAGCACACGGGCTCTAGGCACACGGGCTTCAGTAGTTGTGGCATGTGGGCTCAGTAGTTGTGGCTCACAGGCTCTAGAGCGCAGGCTCAGTAGTTGTGGCGCACAGACTTAGTTGCTCCGCAGCATGTGGGATCTTCCCAGACCAGGGCTCGAACCCATGTCCCCTGCATTGGCAGGCAGATTCTTAACCACTGCGCCACCAGGGAAGTCTGAGTTAGATTTTTTAATACCCAATTTTTGTCTTTATTTAGGTGGGTTTAATTCATTTCTATGTTTTGTGACTGATGATGTATTTTAACTTAATTTTACCATCTTAATTTGTGTTTTCTGTTTACTATCATTTTTCTTGTTTTTTTTTTCTTTTTCTCTATTTTCATGCCTTCATACAATTTCTGTTTTTCACTTCTTTGTTTCCCCTCTATTAATTAATTAAATATGATTATAGATAATACTTCCATTCTTAAATTTAAAAATTATTTACATAATTAATTATAAATTTTTCTCCTAAAGTTCATTTTTTTTTTTTTAAATGTTTATTACCTGCTACCACTTTTTTTTTTTTTTTTTAAGGATTTTCTTATTTATTGATTGATTGATTGATTGATTGATTTTTGGCTGTGTTGGGTCTTCGGTTCGTGCGAGGGCTCTCTCCAGCCGCGGCAAGCGGGGGCCACTCCTCATCGCGGTGCGGGGACCGCTCTTCATCGCGGTGCGCGTGCCCCTCTCCATCGCGGCCCCTCCCGTCGCGGGGCACAGGCTCCAGACGCGCAGGCTCAGCAATTGTGGCTCACGGGCCCAGCCGCTCCGTGGCACGCGGGACCTTCCCAGACCAGGGCTCGAACCCGTGTCCCCTGCATTAGCAGGCAAATTCCCAACCACTGCGCCACCAGGGAAGCCCAAAGTTCATTTTTTTTTCACATCTTTATTGGAGTATAAATTCTTTACAATGTTGTGTTAGTTTCAGCTGTACAACAAACAGAATCAGCTATAAGTATACATATATCCCCACATCCTCTCCCTCTTCATCCTCCCACCCACCCTCCCTATCTCACCCCTCTAGGTCTTCACAAAGCATCGAGTTGATCTCCTTGTGTTATGCAGCAGCTTCCCACTAGCCATCCATTTTACGTTTGGTAGTGTATATATGTCAATGCTACTCTCTCACTTCATCCCAGCTTCCCCTTCCCCCCCGTCAAGTCCGTTCTCTACATCTGCGTCTTTATTCCTGCCCTGCCACTAGATTCATCAGTACCGTTTTTTAAAATTCCATATATATGTGTTAGCATATGGTATCTGTTTTTCTTTCTGACTTACTTCACTCTGTATGACAGTCTCTAGGTCCATCCACCTCACTACAAATAACTCAATTTCGTTCCTTTTTATGGCTGAGTAATATTCCATTGTATATATATGTGCCATGTCTTCTTTATCCATTCATCTGTTGATGGACATTTAAGTTGCTTTCATGTCCTGGCTATTGTAAATAGTGCTGCAATGAACATTGTGGTACATGACTCTTTTGAATTATGGTTTTCTCAGGGTATATGCCCAGTAGTGGGATTGCTGGGTCATATGGTAGTTCTATTTTTAGTTTTTTAAAGAACCTCCATACTGTTCTCCATAGTGGCTGTATCAGTTTTCTTGTAAAGCTTATAGTAATTCAGTATTTCTATTATACCCCTAATCCAGTCACAGATCTTAGGATGCTAGACCCATTGAATACCAGCCCCATCATCTTACCATTATTTAGAGCTATAGTTTTAACTCTATTTAAAAATACACAGAGGGGGCTTCCCTGGTGGCGCAGTGGTTGAGAATCTGCCTGCTAATGCAGGGGACGCGGGTTCGAGCCCTGGTCTGGGAAGATCCCACATGCCGCGGAGCAGCTGGGCCCGTGAGCCACAACTACTGAGCCTGCGCGTCTGGAGCCTGTGCCCCGCAACGGGAGGGGCCGCGAGAGCGAAAGGCCCGCGCACCGCGATGAAGAGCGGTCCCCGCACCGCGATGAAGAGTGGCCCCCGCTTGCAGCAACTAGAGAAAGCCCTCGCACGAACCGGAGACCCAACACAACCAAAAATAAATAAATAAAAAATATAAAAAAATAAAATAAAAAATAAAAAATAAAAAAAAAATACACAGAAATAAGGGTTGTGTTTTTTACAGGAAATAAACTTATTGACATATTTTATTCATGGTTTTTCATATCTCACATCTTCTCTCTGTTCATATTTTTCCTTGCTAAATTACATCTTTAATAGCTCTTAATTTAATGGGGTTCTATGGATGATAAGTTCTTTTGGGTTTGCATAATTGAACATATCTTTTCCCCTCTCAGTAATGAATCATAGTTTGTCTGTATAAAAAATTCTGTACAGATGCATATTTTCAACAACCCCATCATTACTGTTTTCTGATTTCTACTATTGCTGACATTAAATCTGCTCTTCATATGTTACTACTCTGTAGATAATAATCCATTTCTTTCCTGGAAGATTTTAAGATTATGTCTTCAGGGATCTTCAAGATGGTGGAGGAGTAAGATGTGGAGATCACCTTCCCACAAATACATCAAAAATACATACATATGTGGAACAACTCCTACAGAACACCTACTGAACACTGGCAGAAGACCTCAGAATTCCCAAAAGGCAGGAAACTCCCCATGTACCTGGGTAGGGCAAAAGAAAAAAGAAAAAACAGAGACAAAAGAATAGAGATGGGAGTTGCACCTCTGGGAGGGAGCTGTGAAGGAGGGAAAGTTTCCACACAATAAGAAGCCCCTTAACTGGCGGAGACAGGGGGTGGTCAGGGGGGAAGGAGAGCTCAGTAACAGGGTTGCAGAGGGCAAAGTGGAGAGATTCCCGCACAGAGGATCAGTGCCGACCAGCGCTCACCAGACTGAGAGGCTTGTCTGCTCACCCGACGGGGCGGGTTGGGGCTGGGAGCTGAGGCTCCGGCTTCGGAGGTCAGATCCCAGGGAGAGGACTGGGGGTGGCTGCGTGAACACAGCCTGAAGGGGGCTAGTGCGCCACAGCTAGCCGGGAGGCAGTCCGGGAAAAAGTCTGGAACTGCCGAAGAGGCAAGAGGCCATTGTTTTGGGGTGTGCAAGGAGAGGGGGTTCAGAGCACCGCCAAAACGAGCTCCAGAGATGGGCACGAGCCGCAGCTATCAGCGTGGACACCAGAGACAGGCATGAAATGCTAAGGCTGCTACTGCAGCCAACAAAAAGCCTGTGTGCAAGCACAGGTCACTATCAACACCTCCCCTCCCAAGAGCCTGTGCAGCCCGTCACTGCCAGGGTCCCGTGATCCAGGGACAACTTCCCCGGGAGAACACACGGCATGCCTCAGGCTGTTGCAACGTCATGCCTCTGCCGCCGCAGGCTCGTCCTGCATTCTGTACCCCTCCCTCCCCCCAGCCTGAGTGAGTCAGAGCCCCCTAATCAGCTGCTAATTTAACCCCGTCCTGTCTGGGCAGGGAACACATGCCCTCAGGTGACCTACACGTGGAGGCGGGGCCAAATCCAAAGCTGAACCCCAGGAGCTGTGCGAACAAGAAGAGAAAGGGAAATCTCTCCCAGCAGCCTCAGGAGCAGCGGATTAAATCTCCACAATCAACTTGATGTACCCTGCATCTGTGGAATACCTGAATAGACAACGAATCATCCCAAAATTGAGGTGGTGGACATTGGGAGCAACTGTAGATTTGGCGTTTGCTTTCTGCAGCTGGTTTGTTTCTGGTTTTATGTTTATCTTAGTTTAGTATTTAGAGCTTATTATCATTGGTAGATTTGTTTATTGCTTTGGTTGCTCTCTTCCTTTTTTTATATATATATATTTTTTCCTTTTTCTCTTTTTGTGAGTGTGTATGTATATGCTTCTTTGTGTGATTTTGTCTATATAGCTTTGCTTTTACCATTTGTCCTAGGGTTGTCTGTCCATTTTTTGTTTGTTTTTTTTTGTATAGTTTTTAGTGCTTGTTATCATTGATGCATTTGTTTTTTGGTTTGCTTGCTCCCTTCTTTCTTTTTCTTTTTTTTTTTACTTTTAATAATATTTTTTTATTTTTTATCTTAAAAACATTATTTATTTATTTTTTTCCTTTCTTTCTTTCTCCTTTTTCCTCCCTTTTCTTCTCAGCAGCGTGGCTGACAGGGTCTTGGTGCTCCGGCCAGGTGTCAGGCCTGAGCCTCTGAGGTGGGAGAGCCGAGTTCAGAACACTGGTCCACCAGAGACCTCCCGGCCCACATAATATCAAACAGTGAAAGCTCTCGCAAAGATCTCCATCTCAACACTAAGAACCAGCTCCACTCAATGACCAGCAAGCTACAGTGCTGGACACCCCATGCCAAACAACTAGCAAGACAGGAACACAACCCCACCCATTAGCAGAGAGGCTGCCTAAAATCAAAATAAGTTCACAGACACCCCAAAACACACCACCGGACACGGTCCTGCCCACCAGAAAGACAAGATCCAGCCTCATCCACCAGAACACAGGCACCAGTCCCCTCCACCAGGAAGCCTACACAACCCACTGAACCAACTTACCCACTGGGGGCAGACACCAAAAACAATGGGAACTACAAACATGCAGCCTGTGAAAAGGAGACCCCAAACACAGTAAATTAAGCAAAATGAGAAGACAGAGAAACACTCAGCAGATGAAGGAGCAAAGTAAAAACCCACCAGACCAAAAAAATGAAGAGGAAATAGGCAGTCTACCTGAAAAAGAATTCAGAGGAATGATAGTAAAGATGATCCAAAATCTTGGAAATAGAATGGAGAAAATACAAGAAACTTTTAACAAGGACCTAGGAGAACTAAAGAGCAAACAAACAAGGATGAACAACACAATAAATGAAATCAAAAATTCTCTAGAAGGAATCAATAGCAGAATAACTGAGGCAGAAGAATGGATAAGTGACCTGGAAGATAAAATAGTGGAAGTAACTATGCAGAGCAGAATAAAGAAAAAAGAATGAAAAAAATTGAGGACACTCTCAGAGACCTCTGGGACAACATTAAACACATCAACATGCGAATTATAGGGGTCCCAGAAGAAGAAGAGAAAAAGAAAGGGACTGAGAAAATATTTGAAGAGATTATAGTTGAAAACTTTCCTAATATGGGAAAGGAAATAGTCATTCAAGTTCAGGAAGCAGAGAGAGTCCCATACAGGATAAATCCAAGGAGAAACATACCAAGACACATATTAATCAAACTGTCAAAAATTAAATACAAAGAAAAAATATTAAAAGCAGCAAGAGAAAAGCAACAAATAACACACAAGGGAATCCCCATAAGGTTAACAGCTGATCTTTCAGCAGAAACTCTGCAAGCCAGAAGGGAGTGGCAGGACATATTTAAAGTGATGAAAGAGAAAAACCAACAACCAAGATTACTCTACCCAGCAAGGATGTCATTCAGATTCGATGGAGAAATTAAAACCTTTACAGACAAGCAAAAGCTAAGAGAATTCAGCACCACCAAACTAGCTTTACAGAAAATGCTAAAGGAACTTCTCTAGGCAGGAAACACAAAAGAAGGAAAAGACCTACAATAACAAACCCAAAACAATTAAGAAAATGGTAATAGGAACATATATATTAATAATTACTTTAAATGTAAATGGATTAAATGCTCCAACCAAAAGACATAGACTGGCTGAAGGGATACAAAAATAAGACCTGTATATATGCTGTGTACAAGAGACCCACTTCAGACCTAGGGAAACATACAGACTGAAAGTGAGGGGATGGAAAAAGATATTACACGCAAATGGAAATCAAAAGAAAGCTGGGGGGTTTCCCTGGTGGTGCAGTGGTTGAGAGTCTGCCTGCTAATGCAGGGGACACGGGTTCGGGCCCTGATCTGCGAAGATCCCACATGCCGCGGAGCAGCTGGGCCCGTGAGCCACAGCTGCTGAGCCTGCGCGTCTGGAGCCTGTGCTCCGCAACAGGAGAGGCCGCGATAGTGAAGAGGCCTGCGCACCGCGATGATGAGTGGCCCCCGCTTGCCGCAACTGCAGAAAGCCCTCGCACAGAAACAAAGACCCAACATAGCCAAAAATAAATATAAAAATAAATAAATAAATAAGACCCGGCACAACCAAATAAATAAGTAAATATTAAAAACAAAAAACAAAAAACTAGTGCTGTAAAAAAAAAAAAGAAAGCTGGAGTAGCAATTCTCATATCAGATAAAATAGACTTTAAAATAAAGACTGTTAAAAGCGACAAAGAAGGACACTACATAATGATCAAGGGATCAATCCAAGAAGAAGATATAACAATTGTAAATATTTATGCACCCAATATAGGAGCACCTCAATACATAAGGCAAATGCTAACAGCCATAAAAGTGGAAATCGACAGTAACACAATAATAGAAGGGGACTTTAACACCCCCGTTTCACCAATGGACAGATCATCCAAAATGAAAATAAATAAGGAAACACAAGCTTTAAATGATACATTAAACAAGATGGACTTAGTTGATATTTATAGGACATTCCATCCAAAAACATCAGAATACACTTTCTTCTCATGTCCTCATGGAATATTCTCCAGGATAGACCATATCTTGGGTCACAAATCAAGCCTTGGTAAATATAAGAGAATTGAAATCATATGAAGTATCTTTTCCAACAACAACGCTATGAGATTAGATATCAATTACGGGAAAAAAGTCTGTAAAAAATACAAACACATGGAGGCTAAACAATACACTACTGAATAACCAAGAGATTACTGAAGAAATCAAAGAGGAAATCAAAATATACCTGGAAACAAATGGCAATGAAAACACAACGACACAAAACCTATGGGATGCAACAAAAGCAGTTCTAAGAGGGAAGTTTATAGCAATACAATCCTACCTCAAGAAACAAGAAACATCTCAAATAAACAACCTAACCTTACACCTAAAGCAATTAGAGAAAAAAGAACAAAAAACACCCCCAAATTTAGCAGAAGGAAAGAAATCATAAAGATCAGATCAGAAATAAATGAAAAAGAAATGAAGGAAATGATAGCAAAGATCAATAAAACTAAAAGCTGGTTCTTTGAGAAAATAAACAAAATTGGTAAACCATTAGCCAGACTCATCAAGAAAAAAAGGGAGAAGACTCAAATCAATAGAATTAGAAACGAAAAAGGAGAAGTAACAACTGATACTGCAGAAATAAAAAGGATCATGAGAGATTACTACAAGCAACTATATGCCAATAAAATGGACAACTGGAAGAAATGGACAAATTCTTAGAAAAGCACAACCTTCCAAGACTGAACCAGGAAGATATAGAAAATATGAACAGACCAATGTCAAGCACTGAAATTGAAACTGTGATTAAAAATCTTCCAACAAACAAAAGCCCAGGACCAGATGGCTTCACAGGCAAATTCTATCAAACATTTAGAGAAGAGCTAACACCTACCCTTCTCAAAGTCTTTCAAAATATAGCAGAGGGAGGAACACTCCCAAACTCATTCTACGAGGCCACCATCACCCTGATACCAAAACCAGACAAAGATGTCACAAAGAAAGAAAACTACAGGTCAATACCACTGATGAACATAGATGCAAAAATCCTCAACAAAATACTAGGAAACAGAATCCAGCAGCACATTAAAAGGATCATACACCATAATCAAGTGGGGTTTATCCCAGGAATGCAAGGATTCTTCAATACAGCAAATCAATCAATGTGATAAACCATATTAACAAACTGAAGGAGAAAAACCATATGATCATCTCAATAGATGTAGAAAAAGCTTTCGACAAAATTCAACACCCATTTATGATAAAAACTCTCCAGAAAGTAGGCATGGGGGAACCTACTTCAACATAATAAAGGCCATATATGACAAACCCACAGCCAACATTGTTCTCAATGGTGAAAATCTGAAACCATTTCCACTATGATCAGGGACAAGACAAGGTTGCCACTCTCACCACTATTATTCAACATAGTTTTGGACGTTTTAGCCACAGCAATTAGAGATGAAAAAGAAATAAAAGGAATCCAGATTGGAAAAGAAGAAGTAAAACTGTCACTGTTTGCAGATGACATGATACTATACATAGAGAACCCCAGAGATGCTACCAGAAAACTACTAGAGCTAATCAATGAATTTGGTAAAATTTCAGGATACAAAATTAATGCACAGAAACCTCTTACATTCCTATGCACTAATGATGAAAAATCTGAAGGAGAAATTAAGGAAACACTCCCATTTACCACTGCAACAAAAAGAATAAAATACCTAGGAATAAACCTACCTAAGGAGACAAAAGACCTGTATGCAGAAAACTATAGGACACTGATGAAAGAAATTAAAGATGATACAAACAGATAGATATACTATGTTCTTGGATTGGAAGAATCAACATTGTGAAAATGACTATATTACCCAAGGCAATCTACAGATTCAATGCAATCCCTACCAAACTACCAATGGCATTTTTCACAGAACTAGAAGAAAAAATTTCACAATTTATATGGAAACACAAAAGACCCCGAATAGCCAAAGCAATCTTGAGAAAGAAAAATGGAGCTGGAGGAATCAGGCTACCTGACTTCAGACTATACTACAAAGCTACAGTAATCAAGACACTATGGTACTGACACAAAAACAGAAACATAGATCAATGGAACAGGATAGAAAGCCCAGAGATAAACACACGCACATATGGTCACCTTATCTTTGATAAAGGAGCCAAGAATATACAATGGAGAAAAGATAGCTTCTTCAATAAGGGGTGCTGGGAAAATTGGTACATGTAAAAGAATGAAATTAGAACACTCCCTAACACCATACACAAAAATAAACTCAAAATGGGTTAAAGACCTAAATGTGAGGCAAGACACTATAAAACTCTTAGAGGAAAACATAGGCAGAACACTCTATGACATAAATCACAGCAAGATCCTTTTTGACACACCTCCTAGAGAAATGGAAATAAAACGAAAAATAAACAAATGGGACCAAATGAAGCTTAAAAGCTTTTGCACAGCAAAGGAAACCATAAACAAGACGAAAAGACAACCCTCAGAATGGGAGAAAATATTTACAAATGAAGCAACTGACAAAGGATTAATCTCTAAAATATACAAGCAGCTCATGCAGCTCAATAGCAAAAAGACAAACAACCCAATCCAAAAATGGGCAGAAGACCTAAATAGACATTTCTCCAAAGAAGATATACAGATTGCCAACAAACACATGAAAGGATGCTCAACATCACTAATCATTAGAGAAATAAAAATTAAAACTACAATGAGGTATCACCTCACACCGGTCAGCATGGCCATCATCAAAAAATCTACAAACAATAAATGCTGGAGAGGGTGTAGAGAAAAGGGAACCCTCTTGCACTGTTGGTGGGAATGTAAACTGATACAGCCACTATGGAGAACAGTATGGAGGTTCCTTAAAAAACTAAAAATAGAACTACCATATGACCCAGCAATCCCACTACTGGGCCTATACCGTGAGAAAACCATAATTCAAAAAGAGTCATGTGCCACAATGTTCATTGCAGCACTATTTACAATAGCCAGGACATGGAAGCAACCTAAATGTCCATCGACCAATGAATGGATAAAGAAGATGTGGCACATATATACAATGGAATATTACTCAGCCATAAAAAGAAACAAAATTGAGTTATTTGTAATGAGGTGGATGGACCTACAGTCTGTCATATGAGTGAAGTAAGTCAGAAGGAGAAAAATAAATACCATATGCTAACACACATATACGGAATCTAAAAAAAAAAAAAAAGGTTCTGATGAACCTAGGGGCAGGACAGGAATAAAGACACAGATGTAGAGAATGGACTTGAGGATAAGTGGAAGGGGAAGGGGAAGCTGGGACGAAGTGAGAGAGTGGCATGGACATATATACACTACCAAATGTAAAATAGATAGGTAGTGGGAAGCAGCTGCATAGCACAGGGAGATCAGCTTGGTGCTTTGTGTCCACCTAGAGGGGTGGGATAGGGAGGGTGGGAGGGAGATGCAAGAGGGAGGGGATATGGGGATATATGTACACGTATAGCTGATTCATTTTGTTATACAGCAGCAACTAACACAACATTGTAAAGCAATTATACTCCAATAAAGATGTTAAAAAAAAAAAGATTATGTCTTCATCCTTGATGTTCTCCAGTTTTATTATAATATAGTTTGGTAATTTTATTTATCCTCCTTGGTACTGAAAATACAAATTTAATCTGAGTGAGGGCATAGATTTTATTTTGTTCACTGTTGTATTCCTATGCCTAGCACAAAACAGGCAACTGACAAATATTTCTTAAATAAATCAATGTCTTTCTTCAGTTTTTAGAAATTCTCAGCCATTCTTGCTTCAAATATTTCTTCTCTAACCTACTTCCATTCCCCTTGTGGAACTTTTATTAGGCAATTGTTGGAGGCTCAAAATCTATCCTCCATGTCTTTTAATGCTCTTTCAATTTTAATCTATCTCTACCTGGCATACCAAGTTCCCCAGTAATGTCTGCATTCCTAAGTTTTCAATTGTTTCCAGTTTTGAGAGTATACTTGACTACAATACTTTTTTATTCCAATGATTAAACTTCACTGAGGTATAATTTATATACTATAAAATTCACCCATTTTAAGTGTACAATTTGAAGATTTTTGGTGAATTTATAGAGTTGTAGATCCCTCCCCACAGTCCAGTTTTAGAACATTTCCATCACTCCAAAAAAATCCCTTTTACTCATTTGTAGTCAATCCTTATTTCCACTCTCAGTCCTCGGCCATCACTAATCTACTTTGTGCCTCTATAGATTTGCTTTTTCTTTTTCTTTCCTTCTTTTTTTTTTCTTTTTGACATTTCACATAAATGGAATCATACAATCTATGGTGTTTTGCATCTGGCTTTCATCTAACATAATGCTTTTGAGGCTCATCCTTGTTGTTATATATATCACTTCATACCTTTTTCAAATGATTATATTTTTTATTTCCAAGATTTTGCATTGGTTCTTTCAGTTATCCAATGTTCTAGTTTCATTTCTACCTATTTTATTTACAATCCTATGACCTTTAAAGGGAAATTATGTCCTAATTTATATTTTTTAACATCCTCAACATATTTATGGTTAAGGTCTTATCAGACCATTCTATAAGGTATTTATCTGTATTGAATTCCTGTTCTAATTGTAGATTTTATTGGCTTATCTTGTTAGCAATAAATTTGTGTCTTGAGATTTTGCTTCATTTTAAGTGCAAATTTGTTTTTTATCTTATGGCTTTCTCTCTCTCTCAAGCTTTCTCACCTTTGTTTGTCTATCAGTTTTTTAATTACCTTCACTCAGGCCTCTGTATCCCTAATTCAGAACCTGGTCTCATAATAGTGAATCAGAGGTGATATTAAGGATAGGGCAGATTTTGTCATATACCATTGGATGTTTTGGCTTACCTCCTGGTTGCAAGGCTATGATCTTGACCTTGGCCTCCTTTGGCCTGCAGTTCACTAGAAGTTATGGTCTCAGGCAGCAGTTAGCAGTAGTTCATTTTCATTCTCTTTTCATAGTGTTGAAGGTGCCCCACGACCACTCGGGGCTTTGAGTTATGTGTCTGGTTCCACTCTCCTGTCTCATTTGAGCGCTTTAAATCCTTTTCACTTTATAAAAGCCAACTCCCTGCTGCCCCAGCTTCAGTTCTTTTCACTGTTTTGAGTTTCTAATCCTTTGGGGATTTTGAATATATTTATCTGGTATTTGAGCCTAGTTATACCTTTTGCTTTTCTTTCTCCATATTTTATTTTTATTATTGCTGTGGATGGAGCAAGTGAGCTTTCATGGCATAAATCCACCACACCACCTTGAAAGTCTATGTGCTTCATATCTGGGTCATGACTCTCTTCTGTATTTCTTAATTCTTCTCCTGGAATTTCTAGTGGCTTTTCTTTCTTCTTTATTTATTTGTATTTACATTTTCTTCAAATTTTCCAAGTTGTAAAAAATACTTCCTTTAATATTGGGTTCCCTTTATTTCTGTAAGCTTTCCTCCAAGAGCCCTTAATCTTCCAGCTTCAATCTGGAACAGTTGCTCCATAGACTTGTGAATTAGCTTCATCCTGGAACTTCATTCCACTGCGTTTTTGAGTTAGAGTGTTATACTCTTTTCTGGATCTCATATCTCATCTTTGTGGTCTGTTCTCTAATTTTGCTGGAGTACACCCTCAAGTAAGTTCTAAAAACAGGTACTTGGAAGGTGAATTTTTATTTTTGTGTGTCTAAAAAGATCTGTTTTCCTCCCTTATCCTTGGTTAATAGTTTGCTTAGTGTTGGATTATACTTTGAAAACAATCTTCTCTCAGAACTTGAAAATTCTGGAAAGACTTTATGTGGAGGGACATGTTCTGGAAGATGTCCCAGTGATATTCAGGATCAGAAATAAGTGAGCAATTCCTTAGGCTTCTGGAGGTTTGTCTTTATGTCTGCTTCAGGTGTGTGTGTACATTAGAAGGGGACAGGTCAGGCTGACAAATGTCTCTGTGGGGAGAGTTCAGGGTTTTGAATAGTCTGGAGAGGTTGGCTATGTTCATTTTAGGACAGAGACAAAACACCTGGAGATGGGTATCTCTGGATTTAACTGGCTTTTCTTGGTTAGAACAGTTCCCCTTTGAATTTTCTGGGGCCAGCTCTGGATGGCTGGGAGAAAGATTTGGGCGGGGTGGGGGGGGACGCATAATCAAGCTCAGGTGCAGAGTATCTGTGTGCTTCCTGTACCAGATGGTGCCCAATCATCACTGGGGCTGGACTGCTGAGATATCACAAGGCAGGGGGAATGAGCAACGTGGAAGTGTTTGTATTTTTATTTCCCTTGTTTGTGAGATAAGGCATTATCTACTTGCCTGTCCAGTGCCTACAGGACAGAAACAAAACCTGGCCCACCTTGTAAGAGATGAGGTAAGTTTCTAGGGCCTCAGTTGTTCTAAGCTCACTCCCTGAGGTTTCGTCTTCATGCCTCTGAGGTAGCCTTTAAAGCCAATAACTCTAACTCCCACATGGGGTAGTTGTGGAGTCATAGTTATCTGGCTCCTCTATGAATATGATAATCCTATACCAGAGGGATGGAAGTAAAGCTTCTGACAATATGGGGGTGGGAAAGGCTTGGGATGATGGGAGTTTTTCATGGCTTGAAGATGTAGCAATGCATCACACAGTATGTTCTTTTTTATGAGGTGGTTTGGATAAAATTGGGAGATGAATTGCCCATAAGACTACTAAAGCCAAAGATATGCTAAATACTTCCCATAATTTTGAGAAAATCCCATTTCAAAACCATTGTTAACTTATTAGGCATCACGTGGAAGTCTTGTTTGGTTATGTGGACCAGTAATCAACCTGTGAGTCCTTAAACACAGATCAACGGTTAAGCCAGTTCTTACTATATTGCATCCAGGAATATCCATGTCCGTGATTTCTGTGAAGCTAGATTTTTGGCGTAGATCAGGAGGATGTCCCAATAACAGTAAGTGATGTGGTGTCATAATTAGCACTTGAGCTGTGAAGTCATGTTTCCAGGGTCTTCCTGGCTCTGGTGTTTACCGGCTGTGTGACCTGGAGCAAGTTACCTGCCTTCAGTTTCTTTTTCTGCAAAATGTGATTAATAGTAGTACTTATCTCATGGATTTGCTGTGAGGCCTAAACTAGACATCCTATAAAGTACTCAGCACAGTGCCGGCATAGAATAAGTATGTAATAGATCAGCCGTTATTAATAGCTATTAGTTCAGGAGCTCCTTCTGCATCCTTACCATTTGCCACTGGAAGATGATGGTGGGAGGGTTATCCAATAGTCCAAATAGTATAAAGTAGTATAAAGATGCTCTCAAAAGCCAAGGTATAACATGGGACCTGGAGAGTTGTGTTTGTTCATTGCTTTAATTGTAGGTGCCCCAAAGACCCAGCTTCATGAACACCCATGTTCTGGGGTTGGTCCAAAGGTTGGCCATCAGTGAAACTGTGTAGCTGTCTCAGATGGTGAGCCCAAAGAAGCTGCAGTAATCCTGAGCCAAGCAGAACTCACAGAAGAGCTCCAGGATTGCCATTGATTTGAGGAGTGCCCAGGTTTGGAAAAGGCATATAGCAATGTAATGGGAGTATTTTTCACAGTCATATACATTCATGTGTGCAGAGTGGAAATGATTTCCTTATAACTCAACTTACTTTAGCTCTGGAGTCTTTATTTCACGGATGATTGAAAACCTAACCCTGTAATCCAATGTAATCTCAATGTTTTTTGGATAAAGGTCAAGTTAATATTTTCTCCCTTCACCTCCTTCTGTCCCTTCTTAGCAGTAATCTAAGTTCTGAAAGTTCTAAACGATCCAAGTCCTGGGTGGTCGATCATCCTGACTTTGAAGGTTCACGGTCATTGCAAACCACCTAGGTGGTTTCTGCTGAGAACAATCCCTGTTTCCCTTGTATTGGTTGCCTTTTCCTACTATAACCATGCTGAAATGTCTGTGTCCTGGTGACTGGTGGCTCACCAGTCACCAGGACATTGCAAGTCACTCTAAGTCCATCTTATCCTGACCTCTCCAGGCCTACTGGCCTCACTTTCGTTTTTGTCTTCCTACTGCAGGTATGAGAACATTTTCACCTTGATTTTTTTAAATTGTGGTAAAATATACATAACATAAAAATTTCCATTTCCACCATTTTTACATGTACAATTCAGTGGCATCATTGTTCATATTCACGTTGCTGTGCAACTATCACCACTATCCACTGCCATGACTTTTTCATCATCCCAAACTGAAACCCAGTACCTATTAAATAATAACTCTCCATTCTCCCCTCCCCCAAGCCCCTGATAACCACTATTCTACTTTCTGTCTATTCTAGGCAACTCATATAAATGGAATCATACAGTGTTTGTCTTTTTGCATCTGGCTTATTTCACTTAGCATAACGTTTTAGAGGTTCATTCCTATTGTAGTATTAGAATTTCATTCATTTTTAAGGCTGAGTAATATTCCATTATATGCATATACCACATTTTATTTACCTATTCATTTGTCAATGGATATTTGTGTTGTTTCCACCTTTTGGCTATTGTGAATAATGCTGCTATGAACATTGTTATAGAAATATACGTTTGAGTTTTTGCTTTTAATTCTTTTTTTTTTTGGCTGCATTGGGTCTTTGTTGCATTGCACACAGGCTTTCTTTAGTTGCAGCGAGCGTGGGCTACTCTTCGTTGCGGTGTGTGGGCTTCTCATTGTGGTGGCTTCTCTTGCCTCGGAGCACAAGCTCTAGGTGCGCGGGCTTCAGTAATTGTGGCACGCAGGCTCTAGAACGCAGGCTCAGTAGTTGTGGTGCATGGGCTTAGTTGCTCCACGGCATGTGGGATCTTCCCGGACCAGAGCTCAAACCAGTGCCCCCTGCATTGTCAGGCAGATTCTTAACCACTGTGCCACCAGGGAAGTCCCTAGCTTTTCATTCTTTTGAGTTTACAGCTAGAAGTGAAATTGCTGGATCATAAGGTAATTCTATGTTTAATTTTTTAAGGAACTGTCACACTGTAGCTTAGGAATTTAGAAGGTTCTCCCACACCATGCAGGGGTGTGCAGGACTCTGAGAAGCTGCCTAAGGCCCATTTACCTGGTGATCTCATTTAGCCAATGCTCCTCCTCAGCTCAGATGCTTTCCTAGAGACTAAGGCTTCACCACAGGCTATGCCATCTCACCAGGCACCACTCTGGGGAGCTGGATGATGGTTCTCCTGCTCTGAGAGCCCCCTAAACCTTAGCGGAATAGCTGATGTGTTTTGCCCATATTCCTCTTGGGATTCAGTCTGAAGAGCATAAAGGACAGAAACTACCCCCATGAAGCCAAGTTTCTTTCATGTTCTCTCCAATTCTTTCTCCTGCCAAGTCCTGGAAATTTTACTTCCTTTTGCCTTGGAAAACTGCTCTTACATCATCCTATATTGTTCCAAAGTTGATAATTATGGTATAAACTTTATATTTGGATTTTGGCTTTTGATTTTCAAAGCCAAGCTTCTGAACTTAAGCATACTTTCACTTTCAAACAGCCCAACTTTTGCAATTTAAAAGTCTCTACTTGCACTTATTGTCTCTGCTATCAATTTCAAGAGCTTACTTTAGAATTGAAAGCCCAGAATTTAACTTTTTGTTCCTGGCTCTGTAGGCAGTACCTTTAGAAACTATTGCTGCTACCCAACTGATGGGAAGAGGATAGCTGTTCAAAAAAGCACAAGTGTCAAAAGGAAAACAACCTTCAATATCTTAAAATATTTTATACCTGTTAGCTTATTAGCTATAATACAGATCATGGACACAAAGTCTTAAGAGTTTCTGGGGGTATGAAACCAGTCAGCCAGAGAAAGGCCTAAGATAGTTTCTCGAAACCAGAATATAACAGAACATCAGAGAGCTCAGGGAGCTGATAATGCAGAATAACAGGATTCTCATGCACCCTGGGATGGGGATCCTAAGCAAATACAAGTGTTGAGGGCTGGTACTGGTGACTGACTTTGACATATTCTCTATGGGGCTGGCTAAATTGAAAGGGCCAGGAACAGGGTAAAGTGTGCAAGTGATCCACCTTATACCCTAAAGCGTTCCTGGTACCCCTGTGTACAGCATGTTAGCCTATAAAGTCCCCCAAAGAGACTCAGCAGGACCATGTACTTTTGATGCAATTATCCTTTGATTATCTAAAAGCACTTAGATGGTCATTATTGGGAAGGAATTTTCTCAGTAGATGTGTGTGTGTGTGTGTGTACGTGCGAGAGAGAGAGAGAGAGAGAGAGAGAGAGAGAGAGAGAGAGAGAGAGAGATTTTTAAATACAATTTGTTTTGCTTATTATATATACCAAGGAACAACAAAGCCCACTTCTGAATCCCACAAACCCAACCACAGAAAACAACCATAACATTGCTGAAGGTTAACAAAGGTTGATTAAACAAAGCTTTGTGATTGAGATTCAGGGTTCATTGAATTCTAGTCTTTATCCTTGCCCTTGAGTAGCTGTGGCTTTGGCTAGGTCATGTTGTCTCTTTCTGTGCTCAAGTTCCTTCCTTCACTTGCAAAATGAGGTTAATTATAGGGACCAGCCTCACTCCCAAAGTGGTTTGTGGTTGTTGACTATTTTGATTAGCAAGTCTTTTAGTACCAAGAATCATCAACATAAATCATCTATACTCTTTATTGGTAATTGTATGGGTAGAGATGTAAATGTCACATTTCAGAAGTTGTTTTTTTTGTTTGTTTGTTTGTTTTAATTTATTTGGCTGTGCTGTGTCTTAGGCATGCAGGATCTTCGCATGCAGGATTTTTTGTTTGTTTGTTTTTTAGTTGCAGCATGCGGAATCTTTAGTTGTGGCATGCAGGATCTAGTTCCCTGACCACGGATTGAACCCGGGCCCCCGGCATTGAGACGTGGAGTCTTAGCCACTGGACCACCAGGAAAGTCTTGCATTTCAGAAGTTTTTGACAAAAGGAAACCATGTAAGGGTCAGTCTCTTTCAACAAGTGCCAGTTCACAAGAAATAAATGTTTCTGATGTTGTACATTTAGATACCTCTCCATGAATGTCCTTCTAGTTAAATAAAATCTTAACTTAATTTTAACTCAGGATGCTGAAAGGAAATGCAAATTAACTTCATCATCTTCATAATAAATATTAGGTCTTTGCCATTCTTATAATGTCTCCTTTGGCTTCGGTGAATCCTACCAGGCTCTTGGCTTCCAAACTTCTCCATGTTTGTAGAACACAGGTCATAAAAACGGGGACTATTTTTCCCAAGCAGAAAGAAGCACACAATCTTCTTAAAGTTAATGGGCACCCATGTGACTGTCCCATATCATGTGATATCAGAATGGCTAATAACTCACTGGCCTTCAGACAATGTTCTCCTAGCACTAATTTGTGTCATCTGAAGGCTCACAGGGTATCCAACACAGGAGGAACATTATGTGCCAGCACCCTGCTGGTGCTTGTGCACCCCTGATCTCACCTATTTCCACAACAACCCTAAGAGTATTTTACACTTGAAGAAACTTAATATTAGAGTTTAAGAACCTTCCTCCTATGACCACATAGCTATAAAGTTACAGAACCAGGACTCAGACTCAGACCTCTATGACACCAAGCCCAGGATTTTCCTGAGATGATATATGAAAAGTATTCAGAACAGTCTCTGATTCACAGCAAGTTCCATTTAATATTGGCAACTCTTTAAGTCATTATGAGACATTCCAGTGTTTCTCAAAAGAGCACTCCCTCTTTCTTCTGAAAATGATTCCCATATGCCAATCATGGGGAAATGGTTGAAGATGACCTTCTTCCCAGATCTCATTCATACCAGGAACTTGAGAACAGATACTGCCCAATTTATAAGTAAGGACATCCTATTTCCCACTTTAAAAGCCAGTTTTTATAAGTCGTTTGAGATTATATCTTCCTCCTATATTTTGCCCTCCCTCTGACCTTTCCGTCAGATGTGAAGTTGCTGACATTTTCTTGAAGTTCCCAGGGGACACTGGGCCAGCTGTCATAGGTTTACCTCTTTCTTTAACCTTATGAAGACATGATCACATCTTGTGACTTGCATGGTGTGTGCCTCTAAAGCATTTAGCACAGATACACAAATTTATGAATAAGGCAGACTTGTTCGCTCTTTGCTTGGGGGAGATACGAAAAGCCATGTGAGTGGCACATAGGAAAGACTCGAGTGCTTTCACCACAAAAAAGACACGATAATTATGGGACATGATAGATGTGTTAGCTACTGCCCCGGTGATAATCACATTGCATTATATAAGTGTATCAAATCAACATGCTGTATACCTTAAACATACAAAATGTTAGATGTCAGTTGTACCTCAATTAAAAGAAGAATCAAGAGGATTTTATTGATCTATAAGCTACTCTGTATAAAACTTCAATTTCTAATTAACATTCTAACACTGCTGATTTTTTACACACCAGAAAGGGGGCATAGAGTTCCTCCTCTAAAGGAAAATATGAAATACGGACTTATCTTTTACATAAATGGTGTACCTCTCCAGGAGCCATACTGATAGCCACTCTGGAGTTCCCCCAAAATTACACCTGTTTTGCTGCTAAGTGTAGCTAGCCATTGAAGTTAAAGTATGTGTGAAACTAGTTTTATTTTTATGTTGAATTCAGCTCATATTCTAATGGATAAGAATGAAAAAAAGTAGCTGGGGTTATAGGAGGAGCCATTAGGAAACTCTAAGGAAATGAGGACGGAAAATGAGAAAGCAGGTGCAGGGAGAGAAACTCTCCAGAACTCCCTTTTCCTCCACTTGTAAAATCCTGAGTATGTTTACACAAAATGTAGTTTATAATTAGGGTGACAATACTCCCTGTTTTGCCTGGGATAGCCTCCATTTGTTCTTGCTGCCCTGGCATGATGAATAGTTTTCTTCTTTAATTCTTAGAAGTATCAGGTTTAGAGAATAAATTATATGGTCACTTTATTTATAATCTAATGTCCAAAGTTCTGGTTTCATGCCTATATAGTATTTTTCAACTATCAAGGATTAGATTTCAGCAAGTCAAAATTTTTATTTACGTTTAACCTTCCTTACACACAAGTGAGTATAGAAATGTTGGCACCATTCAAAGAAGGTTTGACAAACATTCCAGAATTAGCTGAATTAACAGAAGTTAAATAGCTTTAGCAGAACTTTTGAGATCATGTACTGTCTTTTAATACAAAATAGTTTGTTTTCTTAGATTGTCATATGAAATCCAAAGTCAGATTCTGTACAGGGTTATTTAGAACTGTCTTTTTTTTGGTCATGACTTCTGCCTTCACACCTGATTGGTTGAGGTAGGATGGTATAAGAGTGAGGAATAGTTCTACTCTGTAAAATAGATACGCCTGCTGGGATAGAGCAGTATTGGATCGAAGCCCAGCCAGACACCATAGCTCAGAAACAAAAAAAAGTAAGTAGTAGTAGACAGGCCACTTCAACATCCTTATTGGACCAGACCTACCTGCCTGGCATCAGCTCGTTATTGTTAGGTAGTCCTCACAAGACAGTTAGTTAAATCTTTCAGCATTCACACTTTAACCTAAGGTACTTTTACCAAACAGGCAGATCAAATTACTTTTGACTAAGAGGAACCTCTGCACATATCAAAACTCATGGGGTGATTATATCATGATACTTCTTAAATTCCCTCAATTCTGAATTTAGTAGAAGTCTCTATAATCATTGGAAATCAGAAACAGGCCACCTGAAGCTTGAAGAAGCAAGTTTTTCTTAGTTTTCTAACCAGAATTTTTGACTATTTACTTAGAAATTTCTCAAAGGATGAATGTGCCCTTAAGATTCTACATCCAATTCTGATGTGTGGGTTTTTTTCCCCAGACCAAGCAATTTTCTGACACCAAGATGGGTGTTCTACAATTCAATTAAATTCTCAAACTATATACCCAGAAAGAGCATCAGATCTCACAGGTTAAGGGCTCAGTCCTACAAGACTGCCTCCCACTACCACCACTACAGATGCCAATCGCAAGTCCAGGTTGTCACCAGTGCTTCTGACCACCTAGCTGTAGATCAGAGGGCGTCCAAGAACCTTCTCCTGGGGTTTGATCAAATTGCTTGATGGACTCAGAATTCACAGAAACATTTTACTTACTGGATTACCAGTTTATTATATCAGGATATAACTTAGGAACAGCCAGATGGAAGAGATGCATAGGTCAGGATACAGGGAAAGGGATGCTCTCTCAGAGCATGCTGCTCTTCCAGAATCTCCACATGTTCACCAATGCAGAAGCTCTCCAAACTCTATCCTTTTGGGGTTTTATGGAGGCCTCATTACATAGGTATTGTTGATTAAATCATTAGCCATTGGTGATTGGACTCAATCTCCAGTCCCTCTTCTCTCCCAGGAGGTGGCAGGGGTTGGGGGGGTGGGAGGAGGTGGAGAGGATGGATGCAACTGAAAGTTTCAACCTTCAAATCCCATGGTTGGCTCCACTGTTGTGTTTTCTAAAAGTCACCCCATTAACATAACAAAAGATAACCTTTATCTGTCTCATCACAGGAAATCCCAAGGGCTTTAGGAGCTCTGTGCCTGGAAACAAGACAAAGACTAAATATATATTTCTTTCAATAAATCACAATATCACAGCCACATTCCTTTTGGAATATTTCCCAGGTATATATTTCCTTTGGGAAGACTTATACTCTCCCCAGCTTCCTCTCATCTCAGGCATCATTATATGTATTGGCAATCCAATTACCTTTTTCATAGCATTTTTCAATACTCTCCCTAGACTCTTAGACAATTGTACCCTAGTACCACAGACAGTTTCTCTGAGTCTGTATTTGTCAATATTCTCCCTTCGCTGCTTACATTAGAAACAACCCATCATTTGTGTTACATAAATACAGAAAAGAAGAAATGACATGACTACGGGGTAGGGGGGAGTCAAAAGAAGGAAAATGAGGAATAGAAGTAAAAAGAAAAAAAATTTAAGAAAAAGAGGAATAAGAGACAAAAACATAGGGGGGAAAAGAAGCAAGAAGAGAAGATGGGCAATAAAAGCCTCAATAAAATTTAAGGGTTTAAGAAAGTTGCTCTTGAGATTTCCCTGGTGATGCAGTGGTTAAGAATCCACCTGCCAATGCAGGGGACATGGGTTTGAGCCCTGCTCTGGGAAGATCCCACATGCTGCAGAACAACTAAGCCCATGTGCCACAACTACTGAGACTGTGCTCTAGAGCCCGTGAGTCACAACTACTGAAGCCCGCACACCTAGAGCCTGTGCTACACAACAAGAGAAGCCACTGCAATGAGAAGCAGCCTGTGCACCGCAACGAAGAGTAGCCCCCACTCGCTGCAACTAGAGAAAGCCTGCAAGCAGCAAAAAAGACCCAATGCAGCCAAAAATAAATAAATAAATAAATTTATTTAAAAAAAGTTGCTCTCAAAATCTAAAGTCAAAGCAATCTTGAGGAAGAACAAAGCTGGAGCCATCACACTTCCTGACTTCAAACTATCTCCCAAAGGAAGAGGGGTCCAAGCCCCACATCAAGCTCCCCAGGCTGAGGGTCCTGCACCTAGAAGGCAAGCCCCCAGAACATTTGGCTTTGCAGGCCAGTGGGGCTTACTTTTGGGAGAGCCAGAAGGCTGTGGGAAATAGTCTCCACTCTTAAAGGAAACACACAAAATCTCACAAGCTCTGGGATCCAGGGCAGAGCAGTAATTTGAAAGGAGCCTGGGTCAGACCCACATGCTGATCTTGGAGAGCCTCCTGGAGAGGCAGGAAGCAACTAGAGCTCACCCTGGGGATGCAGACTCTGGCAACAGCCATTTTGGGGAGCTTGGTCTACCACAAAGACACTGGTGCTGGCAAGCACCATTTTGGAATCCTCCTTCTAGCTTATTAGTGCTGAGAACTGGCTCAGCCCACCAGCCTGTCAGTACCAGTACTGGGACACCTCAGTCCAAGCAACTAGCCTGGCAGTGACACAGCCCCACCCACCAGGCTGGCTGCCTTAAGACTTCCTGAACCCATAGCCTCCCCAGGACCCAGCCCTGTCCACCAAAGGACCCAAGACACAGCTCCATACACCAGTGCACAGGCACTAGCCTCAGGGTCCACAGGGCCCTGCAGCCAGAGACCCTAAACCTGGCTCCACCCACCAGAGTGACAGCACTATCCCCAGGACCAGCCTCATCCACCAGTTGGTGAGCACCAGCTCTGGGATCCCCTTGACCCTGGCCCCAACCACCAGTGGGCCGAAACCAAGACCCAGGACCACCGCAGCCTGACATCCTGTCATGTCAGGATCCAGTCCACCCACCATCAGGCTGGCACAACCTGGGGACCCCCTGGGCCCTGGACTTGCCCACCAGCAGTCCAACACCAGCTCTGGGACACCTTGGGTCCTTCAGCCAACTGCCCAAGGATGCAGCCCCACCCACCAGTGGGATGACATAAGCTTTGGGACACCCCAGACACCACAGCCAGCTATGTTAGGAACAGGCCAGCCCTGCCTACTGGTGGGCTGACACCAGGCCTGGGACCCCCCCGAGGACCCTACAGCCAAAGACCCCGGGGCCAAGGTCTGCCCAACAGTAGGCCAGCTGTAGCTATGGGACCCCCTATGTCCTGGTCCCACCCACCAGCAACCAGCACCAGTTCTAGGACACCCAAAAGAGAATCACACAAAGACACATTGTAAGTAAAATGGCAAAAATGAAAGATGAAGCGAGACTATTAAAAAGCAGCCAGGGAAAAGCAACAAATTACATACAAGGGAACTCCCATAAGGCTATCAGCTGACTTTTCAGCAGAAACCCTGCAGGCCAGAAGAGATTGGTCTGATATATTTAAAGTGATGAAAGGGAAAAACCTACAACCAAGAATATTCTTGTCAAGGCTATCATTCAGATTTGAAGGAGAAATCAAAAGTTTTACAGAAAAGCAAAAGCTCAAAGAGTTCAGCACCACCAAACCAACTTTATAAGAAATGCTGGGACTTCCCTGGTGGCGCAGTGGTTAAGAATCCGCCTGCCAATGCAGGGGACATGGGTTTGAGCCCTGGTCTGGGAAGATCCCACATGCCGTGGAGCAACTAAGCCCATGCACCACAACTACTGAGCCTACATTCTAGAGCCTGTGAGCCACAACTACTGAGCCCGTGTGCCACAACTACTGAAGCCCTCGTGCCTAGAGCCCGTGATCCACAACAAGAGGAGCCACTGCAATGAGAAGCCCACACACTGCAACGAAGACCCAACACAGCCAGAAATAAATAAATAAATTTATTAAAAAAAGAAATGTTAAAGGGACTTCTCTGAGTGGAAAAGAAAAGGCAACAATTAGAAACATGAAAATTACAAAAGGAAAAAATATCATTGGCAAAGGCAAATATACAGCAAGGGTAGTAATTCAACCACATATAAGGCTAGTAAGAAGGTTAAAAGACAAAAGTAGTAAAATCATCTATATCCAAAATAACTAGTTAAGGGACACACAAAACAAAAAGATGTAAATTATGATGTCAAAAACAGTAAATGTCTGGGAGGAGGGGGGAGTAAAAACGAAGGGTTGTTAAAATGTGTTTGAACTTAAGAGATCAACAACTTAAAATAATCACATACACATATAGATAGATAGACAGATAGATAGCTATATATAAATCTCATGGTAACCACAAACCAGAAATCTATAATAGATACACACATACAAAAGAGAAAGGAATCCAAACTTAACACTATAACAGTCATCAAATCACAAGGAAAAAAAGCAAAAGAAGAAGAAAGGAACAAAAGAGAACTACAAAAACAAACCCCAAACAATTAAGAAAATGGCAATAAGTATACACCTACCAATAAGTACTTTAAATGTAAATGGACTAAATGGTCTAATCAAAAGACATAGAATGGCTGAATGGATACAAAAACAAGGCCCATATATATGCTGCCTACAAGAGACTCACTTCAGATATAAAGAAACACACAGACTGAAAGTGAGGGATGAAAAAAGGTATTCCATGCAAATGGAAATCAAAAGAAAGCCAACATAGCAATACTTATATCAGAAAAAATACTTTAATATAAAGACTGGACAAGGGATGATCAAGGGATCAATCCAAGAAGATACAACAATGATAAATATATATATATGTACCCAACATAGGGGTACTTAAGTACATAAAGCAAATATTAACAGACATAAAGGGAAAAATAAACAGTTATACAATAATAGTAGGGGACTTTAACAGCCCACTTATGTCAATGGACAGATCATCCAGATAGAAAATCAATAAGGAAACACTGGCCTTAAGCAGAACATTAGATCAGATGAACTTAACAGATATATAGAGAGCATTCTACCCAAAAGCAGCAGAATACACATTCTTTCAAGTGCACATGAAACATTCTCCAGGATAAATCCCACGCTAGGCCACAAAATAAGCCTCGGTAAATTCAAGAAACCTGAAATCATAATAAGCATCTTTTCTGACCACAACGCTATGAGACTAGAAATCACTTACAAGGAAAATAACTGTAAAAAACACAAATACGTAGAAGCTAAACCTAATGGGTCACTGAAGAAATCAAGGAAGACATCAAAAAAAATACCTAGAGATAAATGAAAATGAGAACACAATGATCCAAAATCTATGGGATGCAGCAAAGCAAAGCAGCTTTAAGAGGGAAGTTTATAGGTATATAAGCCTACCTCAGGAGAAAAGAAAAATCTCAAATAAATATCTTAAAGTTACACCTAAAGGAACTAGAACAAAGAAACACAAACAAAACCCAAAATGAGTATTTATAATAAAGATTATAAAAGAAATAAGTAAGATAAAGACTAAAAAAACAATAGAAAAGATAAATGAAATTAAGAACTGCATCTTTGAAAAGACAAAAAAAATTGATAAAGCTTTAGCCAGACTCATCAAGAAAACAAGAGGGCCCAAATCAATAAAATCAGAAATGACAAAGGAGAAGTTACAACCAACACCACTGCAATACAAGGATCATAAGCGATTACTATGAACAATTATATGCCAATAAAATGGACAACCTAGAACAAATGGAGAAATTCCTTGTAATGTACAATCTCCCAGGATTTAGCCAGGAAGAAATGGAAAATGTGAACAGACCAATCACCTGTAATGAAATTGAATCAGTAATCAAAAAACTCCCAACAAACAAAAGTCCAGGACCAGATAGGTTCACAGGTGAATTCTACCAAACATTCAGAGAAGAGTTAACACCTAGCCTTCTCAAACTATTCCAAAAAATTTCAAAGGAAGACTTCCAAACTCATTCTATGAGGCCAGCATCACCTGATACTAAAACCAGAAAAAGATATCACACACAAGAAAAGTAAATTACAGGTCAATATCACTGATGAGTATAGATGCAAAATATTAGCAAACTGAATTCAACAATGCATTAAAAGGATCATACACCATTATCAAGTGAGATTTATCTCATGAATGCAAGGAAGTTTCAATATCCACACACCAATCTGTGTGATACACCACATTAACAAATTGAAGAATAAAAATCATATGATCATCTCAATAGATGTAGAAAAAGCTTTTGACACAATTCAATATCCATTTATGATAAAAACTCTCAACAGAGTGGGTATAAAGGGAACATACCTCAACATAATAATGTATGTCAAACCCATAGGTAGCATCAACAGTGAAAAGCTGAAAGCAATTCCTCTAATATCAGGAACAAGACAAGGATGCCCACTTTCACCACTTTTATTCAACATAGTATTGGAAGTCCTAGCCATAGCAATCAGATACGAAAAAGAAATAAAAGGAATCCAAATTGGGAAGGAAGGAAAACTGTCACTGTTTGCAGATGGCATGATACTATATATAGGAAATCTTAAAGACATCATTAAAAGACACCATTAGAGCTCATCAGTGAATTCAGTAAAGTTGCAGGACACAAAATTAACATACAGAATCTGTTGCATTTCTATACACTAACAACGAATTAGCGTAGATGACACAAACAGATGGGAAGATATACTGTACTCATGGATATGAAGGATTAATATTGTTAAAATGACCATACTACCCAAGGCAATCTACAGATTCAATGTAATCTGTACCAAAATATCAAAGACATTTTCCACAGAACTAGAAAAAATAATTCTAAAATTTAACGGAAACACAAAACACACCAAATAGCCAATAGAATCTTGGGAAAGAAGAACAAAGTTGGAGGTATCATGCCATCTGATTTCAAATTATACTACAAAGCTACGGTAATCAAATCAGTATGGTACTGGCACAAAAACCAACACACAGATCAATGGAACGGAACAGAGAGCCCAGAAATGAGCCCACACTTATACAGGCAATTATTCTATGACAAAGGAAGCAAGAATATACAATGGGGAAAAGACAGCTTCTTTAATAAATAGTGTCAGGAAAGTTGGAAAGCTACACGCAAATGAATCAAACTGGATTTCTCTCTTATACCATGCACAAAAATAAAATCAAAATGGATTAAAGACTCAAATATAATACCTGAGACCATAAAATTTCTAGAAGAAAACATAGGCAGTAAGCTCTTTGACATCGGTTAGTAATTTTTTTTAGATATGTCTCTTCAGGCATGGGAAATAAAAGCAAAAGTAAACAAATGGGACTACATCAAACTAAATAGTTTTACATGGCAAAGGAAACCATCAACAAAATGAAAAGTCCACCTACTGACTGGGAGAAGATGTTTGCAAACGACATACCCAGTAAGGCGTTAATATCCAAAATTTACAAAGAATTCATACAACTCAACATCAAAAAACCAAACAACCTGGTATAAAAAATGTGCAGAGGATCTGAATAGACATTTTTCCAAAGAAGACATACAGGTGGCCAACAGGCACATAAAAAGATGCTCAACATCATTAATCATCAAAGAAGTGCAAATTAAAACCACAATGAGATATCACGTCACACCTCTCAGAATGGCTATTAACAAAACAGCAAGAAATAATAAATATTGGTGAGGACGTTGAGAAAAGGGAACCCTCATACACTGCTGGTTGGAATAGAAATTGGTGCATATTTTATGGAAAACAGTACAGAAATTCCTCAAAAAATTAAAAATAAAACTACCATATGATCCATCAACTCCACTCCTTGGTATTTATCCGAAGAAAATGAAAACACTATTATTCGAAAAGATATATCACCCATATTTCATTGCAGCATTATTTACAATAGCCAAGCTATGGAAGCAACATAAGTGTGTATATATACACATATATATGTATATATGTGTGTGTGTGTATATATATATATATATACACACACACATACATATACATATGAAATTATTCAGCCATAAAAATGAATGAAATCTTGCCATTTGCAACAACATGGATGGACTTAGAGGGTATTATGCTAAATGAAATGTCAGACAGAAAAAGATAAATACTCTATGATTTCACTTATATGTGGAATCTAAAAAAGAAAACAAATGAACAAAAATAACAAAACAGAAACAGAATTATAAATACAGAGTACAAACAGGTAATTGCCAAAGGGGCAGGGGTGAGGGAGATTAAGAGGTACCAACTTCTGGCTGCAAAGTAAATGAGTCATGGTTATGGAATGTATAGTGTGGGAAACATAGTCAATAACTATGTAACATTTTTGTATGGTGACATATAGTAAGAAGACTTATTGCATTAATCATTTTGAAATGTATAAAATATCAAATCACTGTATTGTGTAACAGGAACGAACATAGTGTTGTAGGTCAATTATACTTCAAAACAAACAAACAAGCTCATAGAAAAAGAGATCAAATGTGTGGTTACCAGAGGCAGGGGGTAGGTGGAGAGGGAAATGGATGAAGGCAGTCAAAAGATACAACTTTTCGGTTAGAAGACAAATAAATACTAGGAATGTAATGTACAACATGATAAATATTTAACACTGCTATATGTTATATATGAAAATTGTTAAGAGAATAAATCCTAAGAGTGCTCATCACAAGGAAAAATATTTTTTCTATTTCTTTAATTTTATATCTATATGAGATGATGGATGTTCACTACAGTTATTGTGATAATCATTTCTTGATGTATGTAAGTCAAGTCATTATGCTGTCCACCTGAAACTTGGAAGGAAGGAAGGAAGGAAGGAAAGAAGGAAAGAAAGAAAGGGAGAGAGAGAGGAAGGAAGGAAGGAAGGAAGGTAGGAAGGAAGGAAGGGAGGGAAGAAAGGAAAATGACAGTAATTCACAGGAAAGCGGAGCCCTCTGGAGGCTGAAATTTCAGTTTAGCGTTTTATTGGGATTGTACTCTACAATCACAATTAATAAAGTAAAAACCAACAGGAAGATAATAGAAAAAGAGATCTCATTTGTAATAACAATGTATAAAACACAATTAAATTTAGTATGTAACATGAAATGCATATAGTATATAAACACATATAACATTAGGTAGTACTTATATGGTACTTACTATGTGCTAGATACTATTTTAAGTACTTTATGTATATTAACCCATTTCATCTTCACAATAAGTCTAGGAGGCACTATTATTATTGTTCCCATATTACAGGAGGGAAAAATGAGGCACACAAAGGTGAATGAATAGGTTACATGATTAGCTAATGGCACAGCTGAGTTTGGAACCCAGGCAGTGTGATTCTTGCATACATGCTCTAAAGCACTATGCTCTACTAAAGGGTTCATGCATATACACAGAGCTACGCAAAAATTGTAAAATTATAAAAGTACTGGGAGAAATGAGAGAAGGCTTGAGTAAATGGAAAACCATATTAGGGTTTCTGATTTTGAAGATTCAAAACCAGATGTATTAAATATGTCAATTCTCCAAATTAATCTATAACTTTTATTCCATCTCAATCAGAATCCCAGTTTTTTTAAAAATGTGGAATCTTGACAAAAACTTTTCATATGCTGATTTTTAAGAGGGTAGCCAGGAATATTTCTTTTAAAGAAGAGTAGTAAATGAGATTGCCAGCCAGAAGTTAAAACTTTAATAATTAAAACAATATAAATAAATAAATAAAAATAGCCGAGGAGTAAACCATCAATAGAAAAAATGACAGATCTAGAAAGTTGATATATTTATACATATATGAGAATTTAGCATATGGGAGTATGTAATTTAAAGTCAGAAGGGTAAATCAATAAATAACTCACTAAACTCTACAAGAAAAATATTAAATTATAAACCTATGTTATGCCATACACACATACACACAAACACATAAACACACACACACACACACGTAATCCCAGAGATTCTAAACGTAAAGGATGACATGATTAAAACAGAAGAAAACATACTTGAATCTTTGGAATGGAGGTGGCCTTTCTAACCATGACCCTAAAAGCAGAAACAGTAAGAAAGAGAATGATAAATTTGGCTACATAAAAATAAAAAACAAAAATTGAAAAATTACTCTCCCATTTTCTTCCTACTCACTGAATTTTTTTTTTTAATTTTTTTTTTTAACATTACTTCCAATTTCCAATGTACTTAACTTTTTAAAATTTATTTATTTATTTATTTATTTTTGGCTGTGTTGGGTCTTCGTTTCTGTGCGAGGGCTTTCTCTAGTTGTGGCAACCGGGGGTCACTCTTCATCGCGGTGCGCGGGCCTCTCACTATCGCGGCCTCTCTTGTTGCGGAGCACAGGCTCCAGACGCGCAGGCTCAGTAGTTGTGGCTCACGGGCCTAGCTGCTCCGTGGCATGTGGGATCTTCCGAGACCAGGGCCCGAACCCGTGTCCCCTGCATTAGCAGGCAGATTCTCAACCACTGCGCCACCAGGGAAGCCCCTACTCACTGATTTTAAATAACATAAAGAAACTTGTTTGTTAAAGGTGTGTGGTACTGGTGTTTCTAACTGGATAATACAGACTTCAACCTAATGTTGCCTAAGATATTTTATCAGAATGGGAGGGTTTGTTTTTCCTTCTGCCTAAATGAACAATAAATACCATGTATGGGGATGAGTCACATCCTGAAGTGCTCTTATTCCTGGTGGCCAATAAATCTCTCATGATTCTCAAACTGAAAGGATATGTTCTTAACAGACATTTACTCATTCATTCAGAACATATTCAATAACTACTCAGACCAAGGTAAAGTGCTAGAATATATGGGAGGGAACCAAACTCAGAAGCCATAGGTAGTGTTGTAGAAAGAGCCCTTAATTGGAGACATAACTCTTGGGCTAGAGCTTAGAACAATTTTGCTCTTTGGCAGGTCTCTTGATCTCTCTGAGCCTCAGTTCCCTTATCTTTTGTAAAGTATAATCACACCTTGGAGAATTGCTATGCAGATTAGAATCAAACAAACAAACAAACAAACATTTATTGAGCTCCTACTCTTTGCCAGGTTCTTAGCATGTATAAAAGAGTATTTGTAAAATTCTACACAAAAGTATGTTACTATACATAACAAGTTCCCTGCTCTAAAGGAGGGCAAAAAGCATACATATGATTAATGATAACAAAATCTGAAAGTGAGGAAAGCTCCACCAGGGGGATAAAAGGAAAGAAGGAAGGAAGGAAGGGGGAAAGGAAGGAAGGGAAGAAGGAAGAAGGAGGGAGGGAGGAAGGAAGGAAGAAGGAAGGAGGAAGGAGGGAGGAAGAAGGAAGAAGGAAGGAAGGAAAGAAGGGAGGATCAGAGAAGATTACAGAATTCATCTGGGAAGTTTGAGCTGGGCTTGAAAGGTGGGTGGGTATTCGGACCTTTAGAGTTGTATGAGAAGGATAACATAGACAGAGGGTATGATACAAGCGAGAGCAAATAGAAGAAAAGAAAGCAAAGAGAATATGAAGAAAACAACATCACTTTAACAAGAGTGTGGGGTAGATGAAGGTCAGCAGTAACTGGAAAAAGTTTGGAGCCAGATCACAAAGAATCCTGAAGGCCCAACTAAGGAGCTTAGACTTGATTCCTTAGGGAATGAAGAGTTCAGTAAAATGTATGACTTTGGCATAAGACTGCCATGGATTTGAAACCTGGCTCCGCACTTCCTAGCCATATAGTTTTGACGCCACCTAACCTCAGTTTCTCTTTTATATGATTGAGATACTACTAACTTGAGTCAAGTTCCAAGCATAGCACCTTATAAATAGAAGATGCTTGATATGGCATAGTTATTACGTATAAGCATTGGTTGACTACTGAAGGACTCTAATGAAAATAGTGGACATAATCTAAATTCTACAGCACTAAGCAGACTACATTAGAGGCTAGGAGAACAGTCAGGAGAAAATTACAGCAGTCTAGGAGTCCTAGGGGATACAGAAAAGTTAAAAAGTAAAACGATCAAAATAAGTTTTAGAGAATATTTTAGGACAGAATATAATTAATCAGACTTTGGACACAGTGAAAATGCAATACAGCAGAGAGAATGACGATGTACACGAGAGGAAACAAGCTATGAACTAAATTCTGGAGAAGGTGAGTGGGGATGAGATAAAGAATCCAAGGGGAGGGACTTCCCTGGTGGCACAGTGGTTAAGAATCCACCTGCCAATGCAGGGGACACAGGTTCGATCCCTGGTCTGGGAAGATCCCACATGCTGTGGAGCAACTAAGCTGGTGCACCACAACTACTAAGCCTGTGCTCTAGAGCCCGTGAACCACAACTACTGAGCCCGCATGCCACAACTACTGAAGCCCACGCGCCTAGAGCCCGTTCTCCGCAACAATAGAAGCCACCACAATGAGAAGCCCGCGCACTGCAATGAAGAGTAGCCCTCACTCACCACAACTAGAGAAAGCCCACGCAGAGCGACGAAGACCCAACGCAGCCAAAAATAAATAAAATTTTTTAAAAAAAGACTTGATGCTGAACTGTCTCATTCTAATAAAAAATATCAAAAAATTTTTTAAAAATTAAAAATAAATAATAATAAATAAATAAGACTCCAAGGGGAATAGTACTCTTTGCCTGATTTCTTATCTGTTTTTATTCTGTGATACAGAATGCATTTTTGTAGGTAGCATAATTTGGGGAATAAGGTAGGGCATAAGTATTGAATGAAAATAGTCTTGAAAAGAAAGAGAAATACTTATCCATAGAAAGAAGAGAGTAAGAAAATGCCAAATGAGGCTACATAGGCATTTTGAGACAAAAAGAGAAAAGTGAAGGAATATAACTTCTCATTCAAGAAGAATGTGAAGCCATCTGCAAGGAATGAGGTAGGTTTTATATATATGACTAGAAAAGTGTGGAAATAGTTTAGTCTTTAGTTAGTTAATATCAGGATTTCTCAACCTTGGCACTATTGATGTTTTGGGACGGATAATTCAATCTTTTTTAGGGAAGATGTGGGGTTTTCCTCTCTTTTTTAGAATGTTTAGCAGCATCCTGGACTCTACCTATTAGATGGCAGTGGCAGCCTTTCCCCCAGTTGCGACAACCAAAAATGTCTGCAGACATACTTAAATGCCCCCTGGGAGACAAAAATACCTCCATTTGAGAACCACTGGTCTAGGTGTTGTTGGAATATGATAAGGGGCCTAAAGATACAGACATTGTCTTGTTTGAAGCTATTTCTCACATCTAGGACATTGTTGGCACATACTGACTCTCCAGATAGATAGATAGATAGATAGATAGATAGATAGATAGATAGGAAGAAAATGAAAGGAAATAATGATTGATAATTGGCATTGAAGGACGAAATGAAGTTGCATAGCGTATATTTGTAGTGGAACCAATGAGACTGATTTTATAGTTAATATTTTCTCCCCAAATTATGGAGATTGCAGGTCCAGAAGAGGTGAGAGAAACCAGAAAGCTAGAAGTCAAAAGAGGAAAGTATTTAAAGGAGAAGGAGGTCAAATAGTGTTAGTTGTTAGTTGTTTTTGCTTCCAGCTATTTTTCTTTTTGTTCTTTTTTTTCCTGTAAAAGACAATACAAGTTGTTTAACTTCCTATTAACTTGGTACATACTGAGCACATAGTAGCTGTTAAAAAATTATTTGTTAAATTAATTTATATTCTAAAGTACAAGATTGGGTCTAAATTCAAAATATGAAGTGGTCTGAAAGGGAAGTTGAGGAATAGGATAGAGATAGGTTAAAAAGTAGACCTTAATTACATCCTTTGTTACTAAAAAACAAAACAAAACCTAGTTGAAATAAATAATACAAAAATTGAATATTTGTTAGTTCTGGATGGCGGGAATATCTATGAAATATCAAATAAATAGAAAAATAAGGAAAAATAAAATAGAATAAAATATGAAGTGGTGAGAATTGCTGTTTACAATTCAAATCTTTTGATTTATGGGCAAAGCACTCCCTCAGTTTTTCATATAATTATTTTTCCTGCATTTGGAAATGTAACTATTAATGTAATATCCTCTTCCCAAATTTAGTTTAATGCCCAATCTCCTCCATTTAAAAAATACAAAGCATAAATACAATCAAGGATGCCTCAAACAATATTAAGACTTCTTCTGGAGAGAAAAAGAGAAGTAATCATTTTCCCACCTTTTATAAGTATGATATTGGCTACCTTAGATATTTGTGACATTTGTTATAACTAATTATAGTTTGAATTTTCAAATTTAGACCTTAGGAAGTTATTTATTTTATAAGTTGGTTCATTTTTCATTAGGTACATAGTAGTACTGTTACGGCTTTTGTGGCTCAAACAGCTAGATTTCCCATAGTTGTGGTTAATCTGGTGAAATATCTAAATGAGTTACCTAATCAATTATTCTTCTGTATCTCTACAACTTATTTGTTAAAATAATACAACAGAGGCTTCCCTGGTGGCGCAGTGGTTGAGAATCTGCCTGCTAATGCAGGGGACACGGGTTCGAGCCCTGGTCTGGGAAGATCCCACACGCCGTGGAGCAACTAGGCCCATGAGCCACAACTACTGAGCCTGCGCTCCGCAACGAGAGGCCACGATAGTGAGAGGCCCGCACAACGCAATGAAGAGTGGCCCCCGCTTGCCGCAACTGGAGAAAGCCCTAGCACAGAAACGAGGACCCAACATAGCAATCAATCAATCAATCAATCAATCTTTAAAAAAATAATACAACATTTTCTCCTTTTTATACTCCCATAACTCTCAGGACATTAATTTTCTGAGGGAATAACTAGTTACTTATGTGAATGTCTTCTTTTCCCTGCCACAGTGACAGAGTAGAATCATCTGCTCTCCCCAACTAGCATGGTTCCTCCATATAATATACGCTTAAAAATAATTGATGGATAAATCAGTGACTGAACAATTACACCTCACTGGTTGAAGTCAGAAGACTTGTGTTCTAGACCTACCTATGTAATTTTGGGCAAATCGCTTAACCTCACTGGACCATGAAGTGTTATAACTGAGCAGGACCTTATGGGGGCTTCCCAGGACAGACTTCTCCCCCATATCCTCTGCTTTAACTCCTCTCTGAAGTACCTACATAACAGTATCTGATGCATATTTCCTGAGTTGTTTTACAGGTGGTAAAACCACCAGCAAATGGAAGAAATTAACTACTTGATGATCATAAGCACATAGCCCCCAGACCTACTGGCGCCTAAGGATTGATAATGTTGGCCCCTGTCACACGCCCTGTTACCTCACTATCAACCAATCAGAGAATTGTGCACAAGCTTATCACATACCCTGGGATGTCCCTCCCTCACTTTGCCTTTTAAAATGCCTTGCATTTTAAACCCATTGGGGGAGTTCTGGCTTTTTGGAGCACCAGCTGTCTTGAACTCCTTCCTTGGTGCCCTGCAGTAAATGCTGCACCTTCCTTTACCACAACCTGGTGTCAGTAGATTGGCTTTACTGCATAAGGGTGAGTGGACCCAAGTTTGGTTCGGTAACAGTATGAAAGGTGTTAGGGTAAATGTTACCCAGGGAAATATTAAAGTGTAGAGTTGGCTTTTTCATTTTTCCTAAGGAAATGGACACTCAAGCATAACTGTTTATTCCAGCCTGTGTTTTCTTTGGTGGGTACAGAGTCAAATATAAGCATGGATAAAGTTTTCATCCTGGCAAGAAACTTCACTTATGTGAATTTTCAATGCGTGTGAAAGATCTGATAAACATGTGAGGTATGAGATGGCTCATAATTAGAAAAATGTTGAGGGGTTGGACATGTGGAACAGAGAAAAGTGATAGTTTTTATAGAGACAAATGCTGCAAAAATAAGCTACAATAACATTTGGCTTCTTTATGTGAAAAAAAAAGTAAACTAGTGAATATGAAATGTTAGGTTTCTCTTCTATACTTGAGAAAATTTCTTTACATGCTGATGCTACCACAGCTCTTTTCTAGCACTATTATCTAGGTTAATTAGATTAAATATGTTGTGCTAAAATGTTTGCTCTCAATCTATTTATGTGAAATAGTCCCTTACTGATCAAAAGATAATATGTGAGGCTACACCCATAAATTAGCAAACAAGACAATAAGCTACTTATGCAACACATTTGTGCAATATTATTTCATTTCATATATCCAGATTTTCTCCATTAGCAGTTTCAGACTAATCTGCAATTCTGTTTCAAGATGATTATCTGCCATATTCATGTCATGTTCCCTTTGGCTGGTGTGTGTGTGTGTGTGTGTGTGTGTGTGTGTGTAATATTTCATACACATTAGTGCTCTTGCAAAAACATCAAAAACCTAAAAATACCAAAAAAATTTTTTTCATAGCTATTATTTCAAAATGACCTAGTGCCAGATTTTAAGTAAATTAAATATTCATTTCAGAGCTTATTCTAGATAAAGCATTGTGCTAGTTACAAAGTATATAATTAAGACACGGTCCATGGTCTACCATCTCAGGAAGACCGAGACACAAACAAAACAATTATAAACCAAAGCATGAACATTTCCCAAAGTGGGATGTTGACAAAAACTCTAAGAGTGCTGAAAAGGTAACAACTAATTCTAAAAGTATCAGTGGGAGGAGGAAACATTTGAACTGAACCTTATAGAATAAATTGGGTTTCAACATGTGAGATCAGAAAACAAAATAAAACAGCAGGAACAAAGACTTGGAAGTGGGAGGATCTGGGAGATGTTCAGAGAATGGCCAGCGGTTCAGGGTTGCAAAGTAAATGGGGTTGAGTGAGTAGTCGTTCCTTGGTAAGGATTTCAGATTTTATCCTGTATGTGAGAGAAAGATGAAAGAATGTGCAGCAGAATGATATTCTCAGTTAGTTGTTTTAGAAATATCATCCTGGCAGCAGTGTATAGAATTGTCTGAAGAGATGAAAAACAACCTCAGACAAGGATTTGTGAGCTTCTTAAAGGTAAAGATTTGTTTCCCTTATTTTTGCATCTTCAGTGCTTTGTATTGTGCCTGGCACAAAGTACGTTCTCAAAAACATTGAACATTATTACTATGGCCTCGACAGCACAGCATGTGAATATAACAATGAAGCTTAACATCATCACAGGAGATTTCCTCAAATGTGTGGAATTAATCTGGATAGAAAGGGAGCTTTCCCCCCTTCCTTTATGGCTCCTCAACTTAGTTTATATTCAAGTGTATCTAAACATTTATTTCCACCTGGATTCAAAATAATAATGGAGCAAATAATGGTGAATTAAAACTTATGGGGAAAAGTAATTGTCCTAAGATTCTCTTTAAATGCATAATTTTAGAAATTATGCAGAAACATTACTGAGAAAAAATACAGATAATTTAGATATGATAAAATTCACTGTAGATATATAAAGAAAACTTTTAGAAATTTCCAAAGATAAGCAACGAGAAAACATTCGCAAAACATATAGCAGACCAAGAACAAATATTCCTTTTAAAGAGTGTATGGCCTAGCTAAAAGCATGGATTCTGAACCAGACTGTCTGGGTTTGCAATTCTGTCTCATACTTTCTAGCTTAACACTACTTAAATTAGATACTTAAGTTCTCAATGTCCCAGTTTTCTTATCTGTAAACTGGGGTTTGTAATATGGTATCTAGTTTATAAAGAGTGGCAAAGTGTTTATAATAGTGTTTGTCACATAGTAAATGCTCAATAAAAGTTAGCTGTTTTTAAATTATTATTCTTAATGTGGCAGAGACTACTATGTATGTCCCCCAGATCTGTTCTCTCCTTCCTATTTTAGTAATAGAATCTCCAAGTTGTAACTATGCACATGACTGTCCAGAATAAAACCTGAATCTTCTAACCTTTATTACAGAGAGGACTGACCATGTGACTAGGGCCTGGCCAATGAGAGGTAAGCAGAAGTGTCATGTGGAAGCTTACGGGAACCTTCCTTAAAAGACAGCTAGATACTTACCAGATTCTCAAAATTAAATAGAATGAAATTGATCAGGGTCAATGAGAATATAGAGCAACAGGAACTCTCAAACGTTGCTGGTGGGAATGTAAACTGGTATAATCATTTTGGAAAACAATTTGGCATTCTTGAATTAAATGTAAAAATATGCACATTTCTCAATAATCAAGAAATTCATTCCTAAATTTACATTCTAGAGAATGGTATATGTGTTCTAAGATACATGTACAAGGATATTGACAGCAGCATTATTTGTAATTGCCCAAAACTAATCCAAAGATCCATCAATAATAGAATGGATAAACAAGTTGAGGTATATTTATATGAAGGGAGTAGTTCAACAATGAAATTGAATTAACATATATACGTACAAGAACATCCACTGAATGGAAAAAGCAAGAACCAAACTAACACAAACAGTAAGATTCAAAAATAGGCAAAACTATATCATTTAGAAATGCATACTTGGGTGAAACTTTAAAGAAAAGCAAGGCAATGATTATCATAAATCAGGATTATAGTAATCTCTAGATCTAGGAGGAGAATTCCTCTAGGGAGAGTTATGATTAGAAAAGGAAACAGAGAGCTCCTGAAATTCTTGTAATGCTCTGTTTCTGAGTAGAGTTTGCATGGATGTTTCTTTAAAATAATTTTTAAACTACACATTGTCTTATGGACTTTTCTACATGAACATTGTATTTCACAATTTAAATTACAGATTATATAAAGGGACATTGTGCTTTTGGTCTCTCTTCTTTTTCATTCCTTCCTCCATCCTGATGCCTGAAACATAGATACTGTCACCTGAGACCATGAAAACAAGGATCACAAACTAGGAATATCAGAGTAATGAGCTGGAAGGTAAGTCCCTGAGGACTTTGTGAGGACAGCTGCCATATCAGTTTTGAACCTTTTACCTCTATGCTTCATTTACATGAAAGAGAAATAAATTTTATATTATTTTGGAATTTTCTGTTTTTTACACAGCCAAACTTGATATTAACTAATATACCTATACTCAAGATCTTCAGAAAGACAACCTACTCAATAGAAAAATTGCGTGATCTCATACACACACACACACACACACACACACACACAATTCCTGGGCAATTAGTTCCTTGAAGAAGAAATCCAAAGGGCTCATAAACTTCTAAAAAGTGCTTCATCTCAGCAGCAATCAGAGAAATGCAAATTAAAACAAGATAGTATTTTTCACGTATCAGATCAGCAAAAATATTTAAAGAGCAATATATTCATTTCTGTTGAGTATTCAGGAAAATGGTTCCTCTCAGGCACTGTTAACATAAAATGCATAAATTTTGGGGAGGTAAATTGGCAGTATCTATTAAATCTGAAATGCTCTCACTTACATGAGTCAGCAGAACAACACAAATATATACCATAGAAGTAACAGCAATAATATTCAAGACCATATGTCCAAGAATTCTTACTGCGGTATTATTTTCAAGGTAAAAAACTGGAAACAATCTGTTAAAATCCATCAGCAGTAGAAAGTTTGGATAAATTATGGCACATCCTTACTATGAAATATGTGGCTGTTTAAAAATGAGTTAAATCTGTAGGTCTTGATCTGGAAGGTTGCTCAGGATGTACTGTTTAGTGAGGGAAGTAAGTAACCCATTCTTATATAATTGGCCAAACTATTTTGTGCATGCATACCTGTATAAATTTGTATGAACATGCAGGAAAGTGTGAAAAGATACACCCCAGATTGTTAACATCATCTACCTGGGAGTTGGGGTGGTAACAGAGATTACTTTTTCTGTATCCATCTTCGGATAGTTTTACTGGTTATGATGAGTATAACTACTTCGTGTTACTTTTGTAATTTTTGCAAAATTAAAGTAAAATTGGTTTAATAAAAGGTATACATCCAAGAACACAGAATAATTAACGTAACTCAATGCCAGATGAACACCTTTACAATTGATTCTTGCTAAACATAAAATCTGTATCGCTGGAGCAAACTGCACAAACCTCTACAACGTAGAATGAAGTAGGTAACTTACTGTGGCTTAACCACTGAGTTTCATAATTAGTATTTCGTTAATAATTAACTGGAAAGAAACCCATGTGTTAGTAAACTAAACAAGTCTATGTTACTTCTTGCAATCCTCTGGGAAGGAATCAAAGGCCAAGCTATGTCAGGAAGGCAGGAGTTAAGAAATGGAGAGAGGGCTTCCCTGGTGGCACAGTGGTTAAGAATCTGCCTGCCAATGCTGGCTACACGGGTTCGAGCCCTGGTCTGGGAAGATCCTACATGCCGCGGAGCAACTAAGCCCGTGAGCCACAACTACTGAGCCTGCGCGTCTGGAGCCTGTGCTCCGCAACGGGAGAGGCCACGACAGTGAGAGGCCCCCGCTCGCCGCAACTGGAGAAAGCCCTCGCACAGAAACGAAGACCCAACACAGCCAAAAATAAATAAATAAATAAATTAATTAAAAAAAAAAAAGAAATGGAGAGAAAGGGACAAGTCTCCTTCCTTCTAGGGTGGATCAAGGGACTCCTAAATGAGTCTGTCGGTGAAAGGGCGGCTGTGATCAAGGTATACAATTTGCATTTCCCCAGTCTAACTCGTTCTCTTCCTGCCCCTCCTCGAAGGTTCTTCTGCCAAGGCACGACCATCACTTAGCCAGACATGTCTGGAGTCACGTTTGCCTCCTCCCTTTTGCTTTCCTTTGCCCCTGAATCTGGCTGCTAAATCCTCTCATCTGCCCTCTGGCACGCCTCTGCCCTTGCCCTCATCTGGTCCCTCCGCGTTCGGCGCAGCCACACCAAAGAATTCCAGACTCCTGTGGCCGTCGCGACTTTTCACACCGGCTCCTCCGAGCTTCCCGCCACCATCCCCACGGTCACTGTCCATCCTGTGCCGCGAAGGTTTGCTCACCCGTGAGAACCTCAGCGCTGACCGCATCACGTGCTCGGGCCGTCTCCTGCCTGGGCGTCCCAGGATGTGGGCCACGGCAGACGGAAGTGCCCTCATTCCGAGGGGCGGGGCAAGAGGGCGGGGTGGGGCGACGCCTGGCCCGGCTGGCCAATGAAAGCACTGAGCTCAAGGTCAGAGGTCAGGTTTCCAGCGGGCGGGAATTTTCTCCTGAGAAGAACGGGAGGACGCGATTTCACCTCTGGTAAAAACCCTGAGAGGCTGGAGAGAGGAGGGAGGTAAGGTGTTCTTGAGCTGAGGGGAAGAAAAGGTCGGGCTGGGGCTAGAGTATGGCGACTCCGAAATCTCTAGAAGACAGATTTGTGAGGCCCGGCTGATGTGGTTCTGTGGGGACAAGACCCCAGAACCAGCGCCCACCTAACCTAATTGGTCAAGAATAGAGGGTGTGAAAGGAACAGAAAGACCAATAGGATTTCTAGCCACTAATTAGGTTGCATAGATTAAACAACTTGAGAATATCCGTGAACCTTGCCTCCTCTGCGATTTGACAATGGTGAAAGTGTGGTTTTTATGCAAGGAAGTGAGGAAGGGAAGAAATCTCCCGATACCTGAGGCTGGTGGAAGGAGATGGGAAGACTGCAAACCACACTCACCTCTGTGTGATCTTAAGTAATCTTGGGAATAATATTCCATTTTATATTTGTACGCTGTAAATAGATACAATTTTTATTTGTCAGTTCTGCCTCAATAAAGCTAGGTGGAAAAAATCTTGGGAAACCTAACTTCTCTAGCATTGTGCATAAGAGCCTGACCTAATGATTTGTATGCATTTCTATTCTGACCCAACAGAGTCCTGTCAGCAGGTAGCACAGGAGCAATAAAATTTTTAGGAATATGTAAGGAAAACTATTTCAGGAATTGCTGCAATTCAGAAGTTGATTATTTTAAGATACCTTCTCTCTAACCATGATTTTGCTTGTTTTCCCCCTTGTCTTGGATTTTAGAAGTAAGGCCAGTTTCTCTCTCTTCCTGTCCACCCACCGCTATGAGATGGATTCAAATATCTGTAATGCAATGAAATACAGTTGACAGATGAAAGAAATTTTATGAATGTATATGATGTCCGGTATCTTATTTAAGTACTATACATTTAGCATGAATTTAAATGACTAACTTCAATACAACAGTAATTATTGTTTAAGGTAGTTGATGAGAGTGATGAATCCAAAGCTGATAGAATATTAGGCTTCACAAGAAAGGAAAATTTAAGATAAACGCTGACAATAAACTGAATGGATATACGAGGTAGAGTTGGTTGATTTTTAACTTTTTCTACTATTGGGCACATTCAGATAATTTTTCCTGAAAGTGCAATATCAAGAAGTAGAAATTCTAGAATCAATATTTGCTTCAAAGATCAGTGATACTCTGTATGGAAAAGGTATGAAAGTACAATGATTGGAAATATTTCCAGAGAAGTAATCACCAGTTAGAAGATGCTTATGTTGGCATTAAGTAAGAGTGAAAGAGGGTACCAACACTATTGTGTTCCCCACATTTGTTGATATCACAGAATCTAACAACATTAAAAAGTATTCATATAACTTATTGGGTTTGTTTTCATTGGAATGCTTATTATAATATCCAAAATGTCTTCTGATTCATTAGTGAAATAAAATAATTGTGCTCTATATTAAGAAGTTTGCACTTAGATTTTTAACCCAGTAATTGAGTAGTTAAGAATGTTCACTTGACGATAACTGAAAATAGGAATAGATTCATAGCCAATTAACATAAATGAGATCTTCAGTTCTTCTGGAGAGCAATTTTACTATTTGGAAATAGGTAAACCTCAAACAGATTTTAAATGATAATGAAACTAAGGCAACACCATTTGGATTAAAATGTATATTTCATTCACTGAAAGCTTACTGAAAAACTACTACTGTATGAAAACTTCTAGTTTATATCTGAATTCCCAAAAACATTTTAAATGATTGATCAAAATGCTAAGAACTTTCTGATAAACTGGACTGTGTCCTAGAGTAAATATTCTAAGCTGTAATTCCTCTGATTCTCACATAAATGAGAACCATTTTGGACTCATTCAGCATTCAAAATTTATTGAGACAATCTGGGACTAGCAGATGCAAACTATTATATATAGGATGGATAAACAACAAGGTCCTACTGTATAGCACAGGGAGCTATATTCAGTATCCTGTGATAAACCATAATGGAAAAGAAAAAAAAATTTACTTCATTAGGTGAATTTGTTGATTTACTAATAATGACCCAATGACCTAAAAATAATATACCATAGTTGCTTTATTCCAAATGAGGTAGTAGGGAATTCTAACTCAGACTTTTTATTTTCTAAGAGAGTGGAATTTTCCAAATCCTACTCCACTGCTTCAGCACAGTTTTGCCCTTGGTTATTCGATTTCGAGACCACTTAGGAAATACAGTTATCCTGAGAAAATCACTCTATCAGTCTTGTGAACCCCAGCCTCTTTTGCAACAAAATGATCACATTAAATATATTGCAATCCACCAACTAGGAGTTGTATGGATAAAATAGTATGAAAAAATATATGAACAATTTTATACCAATATATATTATTTTCATATTAGATTTAAATCATAGTAATAAATGTTATTTTCATAGTTAAATTTTTATCATTCAGAGCCTTTTTTAAAATGAATGAACCAATGTTTTGTGATTAAGAATGGTTTTCTGCTCCTAGCTTTGCTGTTTTACCAACATTTACTTTTAATTTTTATATTTCCGGACGTTGAAATTTGTACTGCTTCCAAAGAAAGAAGACATGTTTCCAGCATTCAAATATTGCGCAATAGACTATTCATATGAGGTAGAGTGTTACTGGATCACTACCTACTTACTAAAAATTATGATATAAAAGTGTTATCTACATTCACTATATGACTATGATCATTTTTCAGTAATCCTTAGTCTAATTACTTTGAAATTCATTTAAAATTACTTTCCACTTTTAATATACCTTAAAAATGCTACTTTGGGAAGGAAATTATTGACAATTTAACATGAATTTGAAGCTGTCAGCAGGAAAAAATATAGAAACTCTTGACAAGTTTGGACTGCTTTTATGAATGATCTTGAGTGATCTTGAGAAGAGTGGGGAAAAAGCAATCCCAGTTATCTTTATGATAAAATGACAGTAACAGTATGTATTGGCCACTTACTATGGGCCAGATACTTCGCTCTTTGATGGATTATATCATTTGATCACTTGCTCTTTTGATGGATTATATCATTTTGATGATCATAACTACTCCATGAGGAAGATACTATTATCTTATCAGGTTTTACAGTTTTACAGGTTAGAAAAATGGTGTCTAGAGAAGTTAAATAGCTTGTACAAAGCTGAAATTCAAACCAGGCACATTGTTAAGAAACTAATTAAGGACTTCCCTGGCGGTCCAGTGGTTAAGACTCTGCCATCCCAATACAGGGGACATGGGTTCGATCCTGGTGGGGGAACTAAGATATCGCATGTCGTGCAGCAAAAAAAAAAAAAAGAAAGAAAAAAGAAACTAATTAGAATAGTTGTCACACAACAGTTCATAGTTCTTATGATCTTAATTATGATCTTAATTAACAAGTTAAATTTTGGGTTTCTTTATAACCTTGACCCCCATCTATCAGGATTGCTCCACTATAACTAAAACTGTGTTATATTTTATAGGAAATAAAAAAGGTATATAGGTATCTTCAGGTTTTCTTATTCCCTCATAACCGAGGAAGGCAAATGTATCATTATAACACATATATGGTAGGGAATCAGAGGTCATTGTTACACAAATATTTATGAATATATTATCCACTTGCAAAATTAGTCTATACTCAAACATCCTCAAACTTTTATCCTCGCCAATGGTATCTTAGTTTCTTGCTGATATCTTAGTTTCTTGCCATGATACAATACAAATATACTAATCAATGGCAAATCTTGCAAAAGATACTGGGTTTTGTAAAGTTCGTGAAAACAGTGTTGAAGAACCACTCAAATAACAGGTAAAGCTATTATCAGATGAAGATTTTACAAAATTAGACCAGATTACAGACAAGAGAAAGAGAATGGTTTGAATATCAAAGGAGTCAGAGATGCCTTGGGAAAATTTGATTAAATCCTCAAATATTTTCTAGAAATATTTATGATCAAAGGTGAAATAATGATTAGTATCATGCATATCATCATATAATACAGTTTTGAGGGAAATTATGACAAAAAATCAGTTATAAATATAAGCTAACTATGAACAAAATTTCATTAAATATAAATTTTAATTTTTATAATTTTATTTCATTTTTTAGACAAAGTTCCAATCAAGCTTTTCTTTCCTTTTTACTATGAATCTTTGGTCCTCATTTTATATAAATTACTTTAACTGAGCTTTTCTTTGTACCATTTATTCTTAGATAATGAAGACCTCTATTTTTTTTTTTTTAATTTTATTTATTTATTTATTTATGGCTGTGTTGGGTCTTCGTTTCTGTGCGAGGGCTTTCTCCAGTTGTGGGAAGTGGGGGCCACTCTTCATCGCAGTGCGCGGGCCTCTCACTATCGCAGCCTCTCTTGTTGCGGAGCACAGGCTCCAGACGCGCAGGCTCAGTAATTGTGGCTCACGGGCCCAGCCGCTCCGCGGCATGTGGGATCCTCCGGGACCAGGGCTCGAACCCGTGTCCCCTGCATTGGCAGGCGGACTCTCAACCACTGCGCCACCAGGGAAGCCCCAAGACCTCTTATTTAATATGTTACTATACCTTCAGCAAACATAAAACTCTTGGGAAGTAATGCAAGAAACTATCATTTGTCCAAATACATAGAATAATGAATTCTGTGGGAAGTTGAGAGTCAGTGAGGGACGGCTTCATAGAGGAAATATTGCTTAAGATGAGCCTTGAAAGATGAATAGAATTTTGATAGCTAGAGAAGAGTATCAGGGCATTTTTCAGAGGCACAGTGTAGACCACAGTGTTGATGAGGAAGTGACCACTAAATGTTAATGGGGTAGTAATTGATCTATTTAAAGACTACAGTTAGTATTAAAGAGTAATGGGAAATAAAGCAGGAAACTAAAGGCAGACCCAAGTATAGAGAATTTTGATTTATAAGCTTACTTAGCTGATTTAACATCCTTTTAAGGTTTAATTATTAGATTTTTTTAAAAATTAGTAACATATTTGCTGGATGTCACAAGTGAAACTGCAAAGACGTAGAAAACAAAAGTTAAGATGGCCATATTATACTATTAAGTGAAAAACAGCACATTGCTAAATGGTATATAAATGATGTGATTCCATTTTTTTTGTCACACGCGCGCACACACACACACACATTTTAGCCTAATCTAGAAAAGAAAGTATCTAGGAAAATACACGAAACTATTACTGATATGACTAGGGACCTTGACTTTCTCAGTTATGTGGTTCTGTGTTAGATATTTTATAGTGAGCATGTATTACCTTTAAATAAAAATAATATAAAATTGAAAGAATAGAGAATTTTAATATTCTGAATATTGACAGATAAGTATTTTAAATCCACTATCTATATATTAAAAGATTTTATAATCTTACTTTCTTACATAGAATGTAGTTAGAAAGAAGTTTTGCAGAGCTTTATTGCTTCGAATCCCTTCATGTTTATATCAAGATGAAAATTATCCTGCAAGAGTTATTGATAATAAATTTAGGAGGCCATGGACAAGAGGTATGTTTTATTTTTATTTTTTAAAAATCTATTTTTAAAAGTATTTCAGAGTTTAGCATAATAAATTGTTAAGAAAATGCAATGATTTTCTCATTATATAAAATTGTATTCATATCAGAATTCCAAGAAGTTTACAAATTAATATTTTTATGACAGAATTTAGGTGACAAAGTAAGGAACTGGAAAGCTTATACTAGATATGAATAGAACAAATAAAAGATATGTAGGTGATGAAGTCTTAAAATATTCTAACATTGTAACATTTGTTGTACTATAATAGGATCTTGTTCAACTGTAGGAAGGCTACTTTAAGTTGTAATAATACACTGAATATAAAACTTTTTAAATGTATATATACAAAATACCATCTTTTGCTTTTATCATGTCATAGACTTAAGAAAGACTAGCCTCCCTGGAGGATACAAGTCAGTTAACAACATTTATTTACCCTGTATTCTGTATAGGCACCATTACAGGTGCTAAGAACACAGTTACTAATAAGACATAGAAATAGTCCCTGCCTTCAGTGGGTTTTCAGACAGGTAAGGAGGATGCAACAATAAAACCATTAAATATGTAAACTAATATTTGGTATTGATAAATGTATAGAGAAGACACATAGTGTAATGTTATATGAAATTTCAGGAGTAGGGAATGCTATTTCCTAAGATGGTTAGGGTAGGACTACAATGAAGAGGTGGACATTTGAGTTGAGATCTGAGTAATAAGACAACAGCAGCCATAAAAAGATATAGGGGAGAAGCCTTTCAAGCAAATGCAAAGTTCCTGACTCAGGAATAAACTTGATGTGTGTAAGGACCAGAAAATTAGGCCATCATGACTACTTAATGAAAAAAGGGGACATCTGACAAGTAGGCAAGTTCTGAAAGATATGAGGCTTTGAAGGCCATAAGATGGAGTTTGTTTGTTTGTTTATATTATGGCTGATATGGTAAGTCATTGGACAGTTTTAAGAAAAAGTGGCATAACCTGATTTTTGTATTAGAAAAACCATTCTGGTTGTTTGGAGGTTGGAAGGGGTAGGGATTGGGAGGCAAGGGTAGAGGCGAGAAAATCAATCAGGAAGCTACTGGTATGGTTCAGAATCTAGACTACTAGGTGAATCTATACTCTACATAAAAGATGGTACCTTAGACTAGGCTTATAGTAATAAAGATGTGAGAAGTGGTTGAGATTGGGATTATTTTAGAGGTCCAGCCAACAGTGAGAGGGTTAAAAAAAAAAATAGAAGAATAAAGAGTTTCTTCTAGGTTTTTGACCCGAGCAACTGGGTGGATGGCAGTGCTATTTCCTAAGATGGGGAAAGGCTTGTGGGGAAGCCAATTCGTGGCTGGAGTCAATAGCTCTGCTTTGGCCAGGTTAAAATGCCTATTAGGCATCTAAGTGGAGACATCAAGAGGCAATTGGTTATATTAATCTTGAGCACAGCTGGAGTTTCAAATTGGGGTCATTGATATGTAGACTGCACATTCATTTGTAGAATTGTATGAAGTCACTGAGAGCATGAGTATAGATAGAGCAGAGAGCCTAGGACAAAGCAGTAGAACACTCCAACCATTAAAAGGCTGATATAGAAGGTGAACCCAGCTAAGAAGACAAGTGAGGTAGAAAAACCAGAAGAGTGTGGTGTTGTAGAAGTCTAAAGAAGAAAGTGTTTCAAGAAGGAAGAAGTGGTCAAAAACATTGGTCCCTGTTAAAGTGTCAAGTAAGATGAGAATAGTGTGTTGACCATTAGCTTAACTAAATGTAGATCATTAATGACCTTGGTAAGAGCGGTTCCACTGGAATATTGTGTATGAAAGCCTGATCAGAGTATGTTGAGAAGAGAATGTGAAGTGGGATGTGAGATGGTAGTTATAAACAACTCTTTTGAAGAATTTTGCTATGACGGTAAATAGAAAAATAGAGGTGCATTAGCTGAAGGGAGAAATAGGGTAAAGAGTTTATTTTTTTAGATGTGCGAATTAAAAATATGTGTGATAAGGAAAGAGACTATAAAATGTTTGTCTGCCAATGGAAATAATCTTGGTAAAAAGAAAGAAAATGATGATGCAGGAAGTAAAAAGGATAACTTAGTAAAAGAGGATAGTATCAAGAGCACAATGGGAGGAGTTGGTATTAGAAGCCAGGATGGTTCTTCCACTATGATAGGATAGGAAGGCAGGGTTTGTAGGTACTTATGCTAGTGACATGTTAGAATTGGTGATAGAAGATGAGGTCGTTCTTTTCTATTTGTACTAAGTTTTTGTGTGGAGGCAAGGACATAGAGAGTGGGTAGGGGGATGAGTATCAAAAATTTGAGGGGGGGGAGTGTCACATAGTTGTCCTGAAGAATGAGAAAGTCAGTTTCATTAAGAAGGATATTAAGATGAATTACCATTATCATCTGTCAATGTTGGATGCCCATTTAAAAGTTATGGTCAAAATCTCAAGTGAGCTTATTCAGAATGGCTTTTTTTTTGCCAAATAATTTTCAGCTGTTCTAGTGTACATATACAAAGTGAAGAGTAGGGGGTTTCCTAAGTTGGTATAAGGGAAAGAGAGGCAAGGGAATTAAGAGTCTTTGTAAGGGAGTGATTATGAGACTGGCCGTGGAACCTAAGCTGTATGAGAAAGGAAGTGAGGACATGAGGGAGGATGAATATATTGTAAAAATGGAAGGGTCAGTGGATTGAAGGTCTCAGTCAGGTTGGAAATAAGGTAGAGAGTAGCTTTCATCAAATGCTTCTCTAAAACTATAGAAGGAAAAAAAATGAGTTAATTATTTTTCCTATTTCTTTTCCTTTTCTTCTTTTTAAAAATAATAGTAACAATAACACCAAAATTTATTAGGCATTTACACCATGTCAGGCACCATTCTAAGCAATTTACATGTCTTATCACATTTAATCTTTACAACAACACTTTGAAAAGGCCATTATTGTTCCTAATTTGTAGATAAGGAAACTGAGATAGAAAGAGGTTAAGAGATTTACCCAAGATCATACAGTTAATAAGTAGCAGTATAAGTATCTAGGCAGGGTGATTCCAGAACCTGTATTCTTAACCACTAAACTTTTATATTTTTCAGTGAGGCACAGACTCAGATGTTCAGTTGTTTGTTCAAGGTAACAGGAATAGTAAGAGCTAACGCTTCGGTAGAATACAGGTCCTTTGCCTCTTCACTCAGTTGCTGCTTCTGACACTAGCATATGACGTGGTCCCTCTACTTAAGGAACCGAGGGTCTAATTTGGGAGACAAGCTATAGATACACATAAAATTTTAAACTATGACTGTATATGATTAAGTACTGAAGTGAGTGCCACTGACAATATTATGGCCCTTCAAGGGGAATGTATCAGAGTGAGCTGGAATGGTAAATAAAGGCTTTATGAGAAGTTACATAAGCTGTTGAACAGGATTATCTAGGATGGTAGTGCTGTATAAGCAAAAGAGAGGCTGTAAAAATGAGGATGCTCTGTTCAGGTGATATTGTTCTGACTGTGGTAGAGAGGGTTGTTTTTTTTTTTTTTTTTTTAGTGAGGGTTGTAATAATGAGAATGATTATTTAAATATTTGGAATCTGGTATAACTTTGAAAAAATTACATTTGTGAACAAATAAAGATAACACCATAATGTAAAAGATGAATGTTTGGCTTCCTTGTATTAAGTTTAAAAGAAAATTCCAGAAGCTAACGTTTACCATTCTCCTTTCTAGTTTCAGCTGTTTCAGTTAGGGGAATGACAGACATCTCAGCCTTGGATCAACGGAAAGCAAATCTCTTTGTGGAGGAGTTCCTTGAGAAGTATGTGTCCTTAATCCCAAATTTCCCCTTTACATCTAGAAGATGAATAGTAAATTCTCCAGACACCTAAGAGAGAAGATCCTTTCCTTTATATCCTCACAGGTTTTCTTCTTTTATCCAAAAAACAAGCCCTAGTCTGAACCACAAAGGAGGGGTTAATCGAAATGATTTACAGCCTCTTTTTTATCTTTCCCTCATTTATCACATATTAACACTTTTCTATGCATTTGTATTACAAAAGACAGAAATAAATCCAAGACGCTATTATGCTTTTAACAATAAGTAAACTTTTGGTGGAAAGAGTCTATAAAAAATCCTTTCTATTAAAATCAGTCTTTTAATCCCTGTAGTAGAAATGCAGATTAAGGTTGTTTTCTAACATACTTTGTCAAAACGTTATTTATTATTAGTTCAGTCATTCATCAGATATTTATTGGATACCATTCTGTATGCTGGATACAGGATAAAAAATGAATAAGATACAGTCTCTGCTCTCAAAGAACACAAGAAAATAGGGAATAGAGATTTATAAATAAATAATTACAATAGAATGTGGAAGTACAATGCCAGAGATAGGAACACAGAGCATAATATGAGGAAGAACATCTAACCCATTCTATGATGTTCAGGTAGACATAAAGTAGAGATTTTAGTGCAAATATAAATAATTTACTCTGCTGCTTCACTTCATGCAAAGAGTGCTGATCAGACCCAGGAAGGATTTAGTTATTGTTCAGATTTCCAGTTTTAGTAATTTAAGTTTTCCTTAGTTACAGAGAAGCCCAATATACTATTTCTGTCATCTAGGAATTTAAAAATCAGGTTAGGAAGATAATATATGAGCAGAAAAAATTAACAATGTTAAGAATTAAATGATAATATAAAATGACCATCAAAAGGTCTTTCACAAGGTATAAGGTCAATGCAAAGTATCTATCACATGACTAAACTGTAGAGCAGGGAGGAAGCAGAAAGGTGTAGTGAAAAGAGCTCTGCACTATGAAATAAAAGATGTAGACTTGATTTGAAAAGTCAAGTACTGACTCCTCAACAAGTCATTTTCTCTCTCTGATCCTCACTTTCTGTTTCAGTATAATGATGATGAGTCAGTGTTTCTCAAACTTTAATGTACATATGAATCACTGAGGATCTTATTAAAAATGAAGATTCTGATTCAGTCAGTCTGTGTTGGGACCTGAGATTCTGCACTTCTAATATGCTCTTAAGTGTGCTGATGCTGCTGGTCCAGGAGCCTACTTTGAGTTACAAGATACACGATGCTCTCTAGAATTTCTTTTCACCCTAAGAGTTAGATTGGTAGGGCTGTGCCTTTATAAGCAGGAGAGATCAGCTTCACAAAGAAGCAGGGACTGAGCTTGAGCGGGACAAAGTAGGAGAAACTAACTTGAGAGAACGCATTTCAGGCAAAGGAAACAGCCCGTCTGAATAGAGGCAAAAATGTGCAATAATTACTCAACGAAGGCAATGATGAGGCTCAAACAAAAGATTCCTGTATGAGAGAAATGCGAGGCCCTGAAGGAATGGGCACCCCATCCTATCTGACCCTCCATTTTGCAGTACCAAGATCACGTCCATGGCAAAGAAGGTGGAATCCGTGGCACCACCTAGAATAAAATTTATATTTCTCTGCCTCCCTGTAGCCACGTGACTGAGCTCTTCCCAAAGCATATAAGCACAAGAGGCTTATGCAATTTCTGAGGGATGTCCTTAAAAGGAAGTGGTGTGTCTTGCTCCTCACTTTTCTCCTTCCTGATGTTATTGATAGAATACAGATGTAACAATTGGTTCCAGCAACCACCTTGGAGTATATAGGATAAGAACTAAATCTAGGAATGGCAGAGTGGAACAAAAGAAGCCTCAGTCCCTGATGAATTGTGAAACTGTCTCACTAGCCATGACCTTCTAGCCTTGGGACTTTTTGTGTGTGTTTTAGCCATCATTAATTTCAAGTTTGTCTCAAAGTGAAATTTAAGGCTATTAAAGCCTTTACTCTTTAGATCAGTTTTTGGTTCACAGCAAAATTGAGCAGAAGGTTTAGAGATTTCCCATATCAAAATTTAATTTTAAATTTGGGAGCTTTATTACCTAATGGAGATTAAGAGTAAACATTCTGATCATTAGCACTACCTAGATTTCCTAAACCTTGCTTGTCCTCTCTTTCTCACCTCTGTTTCTTCTTCCTGTTTTGTTACTTCTTAATATTGATTCTAAGACCTCAGTTTTTTTTACTTTTATTAATTTGTTAGTATACTGTTTTAACATATATAGGCATTTTCTGCCATGTGTCCTGAAAAAACCTTATGTTCTTCAAAACTGCACAGTAAAAATAACAGGGCATACAGGAAAATTAGCTACTGTAGTCAAAGCTATGCAACTTGCAACAGAGCACTAATAAAAATAATAACTATTCTAATTTATTTTAAAAAAGACCACCAGCATACTTGAAAAGACATGTTAAATTCCTAACAAATAAATACATATTAGGGTAAATATAGAAATTTGAAAAAAATGAAGATATCTTAATGGACAGGCTAAAGGAGGAGTTGAGGCTACTGAATTATGGGCACAAGGGCAAAATGCAAAAAGATCATGGAGAACCATGCAGTAAGCTTCCTAGCTTCCAGGACAGAGCTCATGGCCAACTAGAGCAAGAGGAAGAACATATAACAACATTCTCTATTCCTCTGTGGCTTGCTGCATTCAGATAAATGCAGTTGAATACAGGACATTGCACATATATTTAGTTCATGTACACCTCATAATAACTATGTGAGATGGGTATTACAATCCCAACATTACATGTAAGAAACTAAGACTCAGATTAAGTCAATTGCCCACAGACATGTAGCTAGTCAATAGTTGGAGTGAGGATTCAAACCCTCAAACCGTAGTCTGTATGACTTCACACCCTATACTCTGGTTTGGTTTATATAACATCTTTATTGAGATAAAATTCATATCCATATAACTCCCATTTAAAATGTCCAACTCTGGGACTTCCCTAGTGGTCCAATGGTTAAGACTTTGCCCTCCAATGCAGGAGGTGCAGGTTCGATCCCTGGTCGGGCAGCTAAGATCCCACATGCCTTGCAGCCAAAAAAACAAAACATAAAAGAGAAGCAATATTGTAACAAATTCAATAAAGACTTTAAAAATGGTCCACATCAAAAAAATCTTTAAAAATTTTTTTTAAAAATTAAAAAAATAAAGTGTCCAGCTCAACAGTTTTTAATATAGTCACAGGGTTGTACAACCATCACTACAATCAACTTTAGAGCATTTTCATCCACACAAAAGAAATTCTGTACCTATTAGCAATCACTCCCTATTCTTTCCCCCTTACCCTGGACGGACAACCACTAGTCTTCTTTCTGCCTCTCCAGATTTGCCTATTCTGTACATTTCTTTTAAATGGAATCTAACTAAAATCATACACCAATCCCAGCAGGGGGGGGCGCTGGTGGTGATTTCCGCACACCATGAAGCAATGCTCTAACACCAGCTGGGTGTCTTACGATTCAACTCAATTCTGACACTATCAACCTGGAGATAGCATCAGATCCCACAGGTTAAGGGTTTAGTTCTATAAGACTGCCCCCGCACCCCACACTTTAGATGCCGTTTGCAAGGTTATCACCTGTGCTTCTGACTGACCATCTATAGATTGGAGGTTCCAACAACCCCCTCTTTGGGTTCAATCAACTTGCTAGATAGACTCACAGAATTACAGAAACATTTTACTTACTGGATTACCAGTTTACTACAAAAGGGAACAGTCAGATAGAAGAGATACATAGGGCAAGGCATGGGGAAAGGGCATGGAGCTTCCATACTCTCTCCCATCACCCCACTTTCCCAGCACCTCCGTGTGTTCACCAACCTGGAAGCTCTCTTAACCCTGTCCTTTTGGGTCTTTAGGAAGGCTTCATTACATAGGCATGATTGATTACATCATTGGTCATTGGCAGTTGATTCAACCTCCAGCCCCTCTCCCCTCCCTGGAGGTCAGAAGGGTGGAACTGAAAGTTACAATCTTCTACTCACATGATTGTTTCTCATGGCAACCAGTTCCCATCCTTAGGTGCTTTCCAAAAGTCACCTTATTCACATAACCAGAGATAACTTTATCGCTCTCATCACTTAGGAAATTCCAATGGCTTTAGGAGATCTGTGCTAGAAACGGATATGAAGACCAAATATATATCTCATGTTATAAATCACAGTATCACACATACAGTATGTGATCTTTTGTGACTGGCTTCTTTCACTTAGCATAATGTTTTTAAGTTTCATCTATTTGGTAGTATGTATCAACACTATTTTTTTTTTGGCCATGTGGCATGAGGGATCTTAGTTCCCTGACCAGGGATCAAACCCTTGCCCCCTGCAGTGGAAGCATGGAGTCCTAACTACTGGACTGCCAGGGAATTCCCAGCACTTCATTTTTTATAACCAAATAATATTCCATTTTATGGATATACCACATTTTATTTATCCATTCATCAGTTGATGGATATTTTTTCCCCCTTTCTGGCTATTATGAGTAATGCTGCTATAAACATTTGTGGACAAGTTTTTGTGCAGACATATGATTTTATTTCTCTAATGGTGGAATTGCTGGATCATATGGTAACCTTGTGTTTAACTATTTGAGGAATTGCCAGACTGTTTTCCAAGCAGCTGTATCATTGTACATTCCCACCAGCAGTATATGAAGTTAAAATTTATTTACATCTTGTCAACACTTGTTATCATCTGTCTTTTTGATTATAGACATCCTGGTGGGTGGCTCATTGCATGTCATTGTAGTTTTGATTTGCATTTCCCTGATGGCTAATGATGTTGAGCATCTTTTCATGTAATTATTGGCTTTTAGTATATCTTCCTTGCAGAAATGTCTATTCAAGTCCTTTGCCATTTTTAACTTGTGTCATGTGCCTTTTTATTATTGAGTTTTAAGAGTTCTTCATGTATTCTAGATACAAGTCCCTTATTAGATATGTGATTTGCAAATATTTTCTCCTGTGGATTGTCTTTTCACTTCCTTGGTGGTATCCTTTGAAGCACAAAATTTTTAGATTTTGATGCAGTTTGATTTATCTACTCTTTCTTTTGTTATTTGTGCTTTTGGTGTCATATCTAAGAAGGCTTTACCTCAACCAAAATCACAAGGATTTACTCCTATATTTTCTTCTAAGAGTTTGCCTGTGATTTTTTTTTTAAAGCCATAAATCAGATCGTGAAATGTCTCAGTTATTGGTGGTTTATCCATTTCATCAATGGTATCCCATTTCACATAGAATAAAATCCAAAGTTCTTACCAAGTCCTGTAAGATCCAACATGATCTGATCCTTGCCCACCTATCTAATCTTACTCAGTTCCAGTCACCCTGACCTTTCTGCTTTTCTTAGACTATGCCAACCTTGCTCCCCTATTTTAAGCCTCTGTATGGCTTACTCCCTACCATTATTCAGGTAGCTGTAGCTCCTCAGAAGGCCATTTACTAACTACACTCTCTAAAATATACCTTTTGTCAACCCTCTGGCTGTTACTTGATGTTCTAATACCTCTTTTTATTTCACTCATAACAGTTTTTCACCACCTGGCATTATGTTATTTACTTATTTATATATTTGTCTGTTGTCCCATTAGCAGGTAAACTTCATGAGGGCAAGAACTTTGTTTTGTTCACCATTCCACTCCCAGTGCCTAAAGAGGTGTTAGCACATTGTAGACACTCAATAAATATTTCATTTAAGTTAAGGAATTAGTGAACTGCAGTGGATTAATTTACTCAAAAAGAATGATATGGAAAGAAAGCAAAGACAATATAGACTGGAAGCCTGGGAAACATCAGCACTACAAGTTAGGCAGAGGGAGTGGCACCAATGAACAAGGAATAGATAATATTGGACAAGGAGGAGATCCAGGAAATACTGGTCTTTACAGTTCACTTATATCTAGGGAAAGAGAATTGATGCGGTTTTCTCAAAACTATAGTACCAAGGATTTTTATAACGTACTGACTCTGTCAGTAATATTTATTTTTTTAAAAAGCAGTTATCTAAGCACTAAATTTAGAAGTCTATAAAGATCCACATAGGAATCAGTGTTCTTTTGAGTAATATGGACCTGGGTGAGTTGAAATATTTTTTCTTGTACCTTGTATTTTCTTAAAGAGTAAAGCAGAAACTTTAGAGATTTTTCTATATATGATTTGGGTATGACATGTTCATTATTTTTCTCTAATTACATTGGGGAATTATATTGATTTTGGTTCTTTCAGTCTGTACAGAGAATTATTAAGGCTAAAATATTTTAGGATATCATAAAAAATGTATATCAGAATGTGTAGCTAAATTGCCAATAATATATTTATCTGTTGCAAAAATCAGTGGAAAGATCTCTTGTAAGTCCAAATACCCCAATGATATGGACAATGGCAGATATACCTGGATCAATCAGGAAACAGGCAAGGTACAGGCAGGGTCAAGGGAGCCAAAAAAAAAGTTCCCAGGACTAACAACAGCTGGAAGTTGTTACCACCCTAAGCTTGAAGGAGCAGTAACCAAAACAGTAAGAACTACAGCTATGGGAGAGAGGCTGTCTGATAAAAGATGTAACTGTTGGTAGAAGAATGCAGCCACTTCTCCAAACTGTGGCCCAGGAGGGAAAGATTTGGAAAGAATAATATTTCAACCTGTTTGTTTTCCCATCTTTGATCTCCTGCCAGTGCTTCCACTGTTTGAACGCAACCAGAAGACAGAGCAAGGGAGCCTAGTTGGTTCACAGAGATCAGTCTCCTAGGTTGTAGAACAGAATGTAAAAGTTGGATAATGACATGGAAAAACAGACATTCAATATCCAGCACAAGGGCATTTTGGCAATGCATGGCAAAGTCTAAAAATCTATGTATCTTTAACCTCATCATTTCCATTTTTAGGAACTGCGTTTTGAGAAAACGATTAGACAGGTGCACAAAGATATTCCTTGCATTGTTGCTCATAATAGCAAACAATTACAGGTTTAAATTTCCAATACTAGGGAACTGGTTGAATAAATTATTATTTACCAATACAATGGGTTCTTGTTCATCCACTCAAAAATGGAGTGAATTGTACATTGATTGACATATAAATGTGCTCATGCTTCATTGTTTAGCAGAAGAAGAACAGGTTACAGAATACTATGTACTTGAATACACTTTTATTTTAAAATATTCCAAAATAATTGAGAAAATACAAAATTTTAAAATTCATCTCTTGAATGGTGGAGCTATGGGTAATTTTTCTCTGGATCTGTTGGAATTTGGTAATTTTCTAGAGTGAACATATACTATTTGTTAATAAAGATGTTTTAAAATAGGACATACACAAAATCAGTAATTTTCTAAAGTCACAGGAAAACAGTTACAGGAATGGTGGCTAAGCTTAGCTGTGAATTTGAGGAAATTGTTCCAAGTCCAAACCCAGACTCCCAAACTGAAGTAGAAGAAGCCAGCTTATATACCCATAAGGACTACAATGAAGTCTTTACACCTGTCAACGGCTTAGAAAAATGTCCATTACTTCAAGCACAGAAGCAAGGTAAAACATTTGTTATTTCCATTGTTATAAAACATTTCTTACTAATATACAAATGTTCATTTTGGTGATTTTTTTTCTTTTATTGGATTTTTAAATTTTTTATTTTGCTAAGGATATTCACCCACAAAATTGTAATTCTAAGTTTTACATTAGTGAAATATTTTCTTTCATATTAATCCCCTTTTTGTAAATGTAGTTGTTTTTGGAGTTTAAGTGTGCTGAGCTTCAGAATAGCCTCAGAGGTTTGATCATAGGTTGCTCACAACATATTGCTATAATGATATTAGCATCTATGTACAGATCTGATGACACAGCAGTCTGGTGTAACATTAAATTAGTAGATTATTAAGTGATAGTTATATTTTATTTTCCCAAATATGCTAAAGATTTTCAATCTTATCTAATTTATATGAAACCATAATTCAAAGTGGAGATAGAAGAGTTGCAGTATTAGGTCAAGAAATTCACTCCGTTTTTACAAATTTACAGTAAGTAATAATTAAAGATACATTTTATCCAAACTATATTCCAAATCTCTCATCTTACTAGAGGGTGATAAATTTTTCCAACTGTGTAAAAACTTGCTGAGAACTACCTTTCTTGTATGTATAACAACCTATTCCCTTTTTATATTGAAAAACTTATGTCTCCATTATATAATTGCTACTATCATTTAAGACATGCTTTAGCTTGAACATGAAAAATAATTTGGTTCTTCTAGTGCTGTTTTTATGTATATACATAAATGGTGTATAAAATTTTTAGTGTTGGTAAATATGTGTGTGATATAGAGAGAGTTAAATCCCTCTTACAGTTTGAGAAGATAGAGATTGCATTAAAGACTAAACTTGAGAGCATGCTATAATAGGAAGAGACTGAATTTGGAGTCAGAAGATTTGATCATAGTCTAAATCTACTCTTAAAAAGTGGCACAATTTTGACAGTTATTAAAAAGTTTATGGTTTTCAATTTTCTTCTATAATTTCTTTTAATTCATTCTTTTAATTTCTTATAAACAATTTTGTGGGGATCAAATTATATATATGTACATGTAAAGATATGATATATAAAAAATAACAGGCTACCCAACCACAACTGTTATTATATTAATGGGGCAAGCTAGAAGCATCTATTGGCAAATTTCATAATATCTGTCATCAGCTAGAACCAGAAGCTTCTTTAACTATTATACACCGAATGAAAATATGCTTGAGTTTCCCAAATACATATGAATTGTCCATATCCTATATCTCCTTAAGGATCCTGTGTCATTTGACGTCACTTTATAAATTTAAATTTGCAATTCCATTTATTTTCCTTGCAGTTATATTGATTGCTACCAGATTTATAGATACTTTGGTCTCACTGTCTAAATGGAAAGGAATGTATTATACTTTGAGATTCAATTGATACTGTAAATTTGCTCTGTCTTATAAGAAATATAGTTATTACTAAATTATAAGTTAATTCCAAACATATATTTCTTTAAGACATAAAAACAGTGGGTATTTTTTTTATTGTTTGTTGGTTTGTTGATATGTACTAATTTTTCTATAATATTCACATATTATTTGTCAATAAATGTAACCATTTTTATGAATATCCTTTTAGACATCCCAGGAATATATAAACAAATACAAATTTTTAAGTTTTAAAAATTGTACATGTACATAGTTTAGAGAGTCACACAGTTATTCAATGTTTATAGTAAAAAGCAGCAGCCCCCTAGCTTCATCAACCACCCACATGTATTTTAGCTTTATAGAGGTATAACTGACAAATAAAATTGTAATGTATTTAAAGTGTACAATGTAATGATTTGATATACGTATACATTATGAGAGGATTCCCACCATCAAGTTAGTTAACACATCCATCACCTCACATATTTACCTTATTTTTTCTTCTTTTTTTTTTTTTTTTTTTGGTGGGAACACTTAAGTTCTACTCTCTTAGCAAATTTAAACGCTACAGTATTATCACCTATAATCACCATGTTATACATTAGATCATCAGACCTTATTTACTTATAACTGCAAGTTTGTACCCTTTACCAACCTCTCTCTATTTCCCCCACACCCCAGTTCCAGCCCCTGGCAACCACCATTCTACCCTCTGTTTCCATGAGTTTGGCTTTTTATTTTTTAATTAAAAAAAAATTTTAGATTCTGTATATAAGTGATACATGTGGTAGTTTTGGTTGTTCTCTGACTTATTTCACTTAGCATAATGCCCTCCAGTTTCATTCATGTTGCAAATGGAAGGATTTCCTTTTTCAAGGCTGAACAGTATTCCCTGTGTGTGTGTGTGTGTGTGTGTGTGTGTGTGTGTGTGTATCACATTTTCTTTACCCATTTATCTCTCAACAGACACTTAGGTTGTTGGCTATTGTGAATAATGCTGCAGTGAACGTGGGAAGACTCTCTTCGAGATAGTGATTTCATTAGGCATCTGTTTCTCCCTTTACAACATTTATATCTTTTTTGGTCTTACTGTGCTGGCTAGGATCTACAGTACATTGTTCAATAGAAGCAGTAATAGTTGCCATCCTTGTCTTGTTTTGATAGTAAAGGAAATAATTTGTTTCACCATTAAAAATGATGTAAACATTATTTCAATGTTTACATCATTTTCAACGGCGAAACGTTAGAAAAACTTACATACTTTATTGGGTTGAGGAAGCTTCTTCTATTCTGAGTTTGCTAAGAGCTTTTGATCATGAATGAGGACTGAATTTTATCAGTCCTCATTCATTTAAAATTTTATTAATGAATTTTATGTTTTCCTACATCATAAGTATATAGAATGTCCCTTTACTAAAAACTTATAATCCTATAATCTAAACAAAATTGTTTTACTATTGTGATCATATTGTATATGCCTTATAGTATTTTTAAATGTTAACAGTATTTTGGGAACATTTCACCATATATTTAAGTTTTCTTCCAAATCATGGCTTTTAATGACTGCAGCTTTTAATCTTATTAATGTATTATAGATTTCCCAATTAATGTTGTTTTTAATTTAAAGTACGTTCCTAAATGTATTGTGGACCTGAAATAAATAGATTGCCAGATATTTCTCCTGCAAAGATGGGTTTATTTGGGATCAGCAGAGACTTGCAATTCCAGGTCTGCAACCATGGTGAGCCACATGTAAGTCCTTGCCCAGCAACGGGGGAACTCTTTTATAGAGGGGAAAAGGAAGTTGGGAGGGCTATAGTAAACAAAGAGTCTATGGCTTTTCATTGGCTGAGTCCTTGCCAGGAAAGAAGAGGCGTCTTCCTTCTTCTGTTGGGCTCTGCTATCATAGCAGAGCATGAGATCTTCCCCTGATCATCTCCCAACTCTATTTAATGAGGCTTCTGTTTCTTAATTTTTTGCATTATGTTTCCATTTCCAATTATTTCCTTAGAGTGAATTTCTGGAAATGAAATTATTGATGTAAGCATTTTTTGGCTATATGTCCACTAGCATGGTATGAGAATACCCTATTCATGCCAGCCTTATCATCATTACTCTTGATGTTGTAATACATTTATCCAATGTGATGGGCAAAAAATTATATTTTTGCTTGCATTTTTTAAATTACTGGTGTTTAATGTTCATTTGCATATTTTTATGTTGTGAGATGATTCTCCTTTGTCTCTTTTTCTATTCTTATATTTTATCTTTATGTATCAAAGATATCAATAACCCCAAATATATTTAATTTGAACCTAACCAGTCCTGTCAATGTTTCCTTTATGATTTCTTTCATTGTTTTTAATACTGAGAAAATTCTTCCTTGGATTAAATAAATATTTATTCATATTTTGTTTGAGGTTTTCTTCAAGATTTTAGCATATGTTTAAAAGTAAAAATAAAAAGTTTTTTTCCTAAATGTTTTGGCAGTTGTCCCAATATTGTTTATGGAATACTCTTTCCTTTCCCCACTGATTAGAAATGCCACTTACATCATATGCCAAATCCTCATCCACATTACTGTTTGTTTCTGGATTTTCTATTATGTTCTATTGATTTACCTATTACTGTGTCAGTATCATACAGTTTTAACTATTTAATACACTAGTGTAACATGTATTAATAGTCTCCTCATTTTTTTCCTACTCTCGCGTCTATATTCTTCCAGACTTACTTTGTAATCAGTTTTCCAAGTTCCAAGACAGACCACTTGAGATATTGAAATGTTATTGGTACCTTTTAGAATTTTTACCATAGTTAGTCTTTTTAGCCAGGAAAATGGTTTATCTTGCCTTTTCTTCAAGTTTATTTATTGGTTGATTGATTGATAATGCTCCTCAGTAACATTTTACGGTTTCCTCCATATACTTTCTGCACATTTTTGTTATGTTTATTCCTCAATATTTGCATATCTGTGGCCATCATGAACGAGTTTTTCCATTAATTTTTGACTAGGTTTATATATATATATATATATATATATATATATATATATATATATATATATATATATATTTGAAAACCATTGATTTTATAATTTTTTATCAGACACTTTAGTGAACTCAGTTGTTTTCATTTCGTTATCTTGGGTTTTCTAAGTAGACAAAAGTATCTTCTGCAAAGAATAACCCTATCTTCTTTCCTATCAGTAGACCTCTTTCTTTCTGCTTTTTTTCATAGTTAACTAGCCAAAATTTTGTTTCCTCATGACAATTTAACACTCCTCTACAATAGAGGAAAACAGTCTCCTCATATCTGTGTTGGTACATATACTAGTGGTAATAAGGTAAGAAATCCAGGGTATGCTGGATTTCTTAGAATATAAGGAAGTAACACCCCTGGTAAAACCTTTGATAGTTATAAAGAACATTAGTTGTGGTGTGATGCTGCCCTCAAGTGGCTCCAACAGAAAAAGGTGGTTACAATGTTCATTGCAGCTCTATTTACAATAGCCAGGACATGGAAGCAACCTAAGTGTCCATCGACAGATGAATGGATAAAGATGCGGCACATATATACAGTGGAATATTACTCAGCCATAAAGAGAAATTGAGCTATTTGTAGTGAGGTGGATGGACCTAGAGTCTGTCATACAGAGTGAAGTAAGTCAGAAAGAGAAAAACAAATACCATATGCTAACACATACATATGGAATCTAAAAAGAAACAAAATGGTTCTGAAGAACCTAGGAGCAGGACACAAATAAAGACGCAGACATAGAGAACGGACTGAGGACACGGGGAGGGGGAAGGGTAAGCTGCGATGAAGTGAGAGACTGGCAGGTACATATATACCCTACCAAATGTAAAACAGATAGCTAGTGGGAAGCAGTAGCAAAGCACAGGGAGATCAGCTCGGTGCTTTGTTTCTACCTAGAGGGGTGGGAAAGGGAGGGTGGGAGGGAGACACAAGAGGGAGGGGATATGGGGATATATGTATACGTATAGCTGATTCACTTTGTTATACAGCAGAAACTAACACACCATTGTAAAGCAATTATACTCCAATAAAGATGTTAAAAAAAAAAAGTGGTTAGAAAACAAGACCTCATAACTGATATGAGACATCCTCATGGACTCCCAGAAATACCAGGATGAGCCTGTAGGAAGGAAAGACGGCTAGAGGGGCTGAGTTTGAAAGTGGAAGGTGGAGATGGGGATATAAATGAATGCTGTTTGGGTTTTTACTGTTAACATGACTTCATTAGTACTTACAGAATGGATTTACAAACAAACCATCTTTAAATCATCTCAGCTAAACCCTGCTTAGATATGGAACTGATTTTGGCTAGCTTTCTGCGGTGTATCATGCATGGGAAGCTCTTGGCCACAGGGTTGTCAAGAACTTAACAGGTTCCAATAAACAGATAAACAATCTCTTAGGAGGCTAGTTTACACAACAAGTTCTCTTTTGGTATTTTAAGTTAGCACTAGGCAAAGAGATGGTCCCTGCCTCTCTACTCTACACCACATATTTATTAAGCACATGTATACCAGTGATGTAGCTGGTCATGGGAGACATCACTTCATGCTATCCTTCTCTCGTACCATTCTAAAATTACTTAACTGAAAGGCCACTGCCCAAAACAAGAGACCATTGCTTCCCCTTCAAGGTGGCTTTCGCTTTGGGGAACTTGGTTTTCTGAGTAGTTCCTCATCTGAGCTTATATTTTCCTCTTTCTTTTTCCACTCAGAGATTATTGAGGAATGGGAGTAGGTTTTATGTTCCCTCCTGGGCCTAGAAACTGCTAAAACACTGACACTGTTAGCTAAGATTCTAAAGTGACCCAAACATGATAGGGTCGGGATAGAGAGGAGAAACCTATTCCAACAATTAACTGTTAGCAGTTGTGTTTCCTAATATGTAAGCTGTATCACATTTTTCTAGTAGATACTTCACTACACAGCTTCCATTGTAATTAATTTTATAACAAACATGTTTGAACAACCTTAGCGTGCTAGAATCAGAGTTGGTCTCATTTATAGGCTTTTTAGACCATCTCCATTCCCTACATGTCAGTCTCTGGGGATGAATTGGAGACCTTAAGAGATAAAATCTTACAGAGAAGAAAACAGTAGGGTCAGCAAAAGTCAAATGCTTTTATTTCTTTACAATCTTGCTGAGGCTAGCCCTGGCTATTTTGAGGCATAAGACCACAAGATATTTTCCTCCATTGATTACATTAATTTTGTTGGAAAAAAATATGAGCCTTTACAACTCTTTCAGGACATTTGGTTACTAGTCAGTGTACTAAATAATGTTAAATTTTATTGAGTTTCTGCCTATGTACCAGTACTATGCTACATGATTTATTTGCACAGTACAATGAAGAACTAAAGAATTTAAAATGTGTTTGACTATTATGTATAAAATAAGCTACAACAATATATTGTACAACACAGGGAATATAGCCAATATTTTATAATAACTATAAATAGAGTATAACCTTTAAAAATTATGAATCACTATATTGTACACCTGTAACTTATATAATATTGTACATCATCTATACTTTAAATAAATAAATAAATAAATAAATAAATAAATAAATAAATAAATTTTAAAAATGTGTTTGAAAATCCCGACTGTATCAATGGCTGACTACAGTAACTATCTAGATCCTTTTGTATAACTTTTAGATTTCTTCTTCCTTTATATTTCTTATTTATTTTCAGATTTTTATACTGATGACGAAGAAATAATTTTTGTAAATGATTTGATGGCCTATAGAAGTCAGCTACCAACTTCGCAAACTCTGTTGAGTAGGCTAAAACTGTTTTTGGTAAAGGATCCCCTGTTAGATTTCAAAGGACAGATCTTCACAGAAGCTAATTTTTTCAGGTACTTAATTGCCCAGTGTTGTGAATATTTTTAAGAGAAGAAAATATTCTTTGTATGCTCACAAGTCTAGATGTTATCAATCATAGTATTTTATCATTGTTTACTTCAACTCTAATTTTAATCACTATGTATTTTGATTAACTACATTTGGTATGTACCTTGCTTTTAGTAAACACTAATATAATGTTTTATTTTTTGTTAAGGGAGTGTTTCTCTTTTCAAGGAGATATGAAAGGTTTTGTGGAAGATTTTTACGTGGATAAAGAGAACTTTCGTCAGGAGAAGCTAGAAGATACAGTAGGTTTAAATGAAGCTGTAATATTTGCTTTCAGTAATTTTTAAATAAAAGTTAGTAAATCACACTTTTACAAGATGTAGTAATATACATTGGCCATCTGCTATTGTCAAGTTAAAAAGACTTGATAATGGATTGAACGTGTATCAGTTAAGGAGTCAAATTTACTTCAGAGACAGCGGTCTAAACCTTGGCTACACATTGGAAGTACTTGATAAATTTTAATAAAATTCTGAAGCCTGGATCCTACTCAGATATATTCTGATTTAATTGGTCTGGTGTGCAGCCCAGGTATAGGGAATTTTTTAATAATTTTAATCAATATACCTGGTATAGGACATTAAGTGGTCATATATATATTGGTCTTAAGGCGTTTAAAGGTTTTTTTTTTAACTAAAAACTTTAACACACATGGTAAAAATATTAATTCACCTATTAGCCCCTTTTCTCCAGTCCCCCTCTTCCTCCCCTGTTAATTCTGAGAGTTATGCACATACAGTCTCACTTGTTGAAGAATCCAGTTCTGTAGGAATGAAAGAGAAATAAATTCTATGGAATGCAGTAAAGATCCATTCCATTCCATCTGCTCTTTTTACTTCTCTCCATTCACCAGCTCTCATTTGCTGCAGTGATTGTTTTTAATTTAGAATTTTGAAAATTTGTTATTAACATAAAAGAAGATACTTCTGCATCTAGGGATATTGTATGTCACTAATGTAATCAGTGGCCATGAAGGATATTACTCAGAGAGAACATTGCTTGTAATATATTTTTTTGGCTGCTACACTTACTTTTTAAATAAAATGTATGCAGAGCACTAAAATTTTTGAGTGTGGGTTTAGTCTAAAATTTGGTACACCAATTAAGCAAATGTATCTATTTATGAACTCAGAAATATTTGTTTGGAAAACCTCACTAAAAACTAGTTTTACCTATATGTTATTTCAGCCATCAATTTTGCCTGAGTGTGAATTCTTAATATCTACAAGCCTCAAACAAGAAGTTGATATTCCATCACTCTCAGAACTGAAGGAGTCTTTAAACTTAATGCCAGAAATAATAAATTATGTAGATGAAAATGAAAAGCTTTTCAAAAGAGGTGAGAGTTAATATTTAAATCTATTACTTGTTAGAAGTACTTACTAATGTTTGTTATAAAAATTCTTGTTCATTAAACTTTTTTCTGAACCTTCAGATTTTTGAAGTGTCCTGTAAGTTTACACAACGAAATCTCAAAATTATTATTGATAAGACACTTTTCTCATTGTCTCCTCTTTATACACTTGCAAGCTTAAAATGTCTCTGAAATTAATCTAACCATTTCAAGATAATTATAAAAATAGAGCTAAAACACATATGACTGTATTGATTTTTTTGAGTTATTTTCTTATACATAGTGACAAAGCACTAACAACTTCTATGCTGACTTTAGAAGCTCAGAGTAAGGTTATGATTCATGGAATCAGATGACTGGGAGAGTCATAACCTAGAATTTAGATGGTTTCTTCCCAGTTAGACTAGTAAATATTGTTGAAGTCTTTTAATATAATTTAAGCCCAAATATTTAACTGTCCTCTCATACATTCCAGTTGAAATAATCGAA